>NC_080582.1:82205426-82507152 GCF_029962835.1 Magnolia sinica
TATGATCCTATAAGAAGGAATTTTTAAATTTTAATAGAGATTATGGTTATTTTATTTTATTTTATTTTATACTTAATATATTTTTTTCTTTAAATAAAATACTTCAATTAAAAATATTTATTTAACCAAAGGTAATTATCAAAATAAAAATTTCTGTTAATTAAATCTATATAAAGCCAGTATGGGCAGATTGAATTTCGGTTTGATGACTGTTGTTTATATCATATTTTATTATAGTTTAAAATTTCAGATTAGATTCAAATTTTTTTCTGGATATCTTATTATAAGTTTACTATGTCTTTGTAAAATCTTATCTAAAAATTCCAACTACAAAAATTTTTAAAATTCCTGCAGTCAGACCTATCCAGAATTTGATGATTTATGACTAGCGTATACTAATTCACTAGAACAGTATAGTTACTATGAGACTCAAATTTTATTATTATTTTTATCTTAATTTAGACTTGTTTATCTTCGATCAGGCTTTTGAATCGCCTCAATTGGAATAGTACTTTTATAGTTATGAATTTTACAAGTTGGATAATTCTTGCTGCCCATTGCTGTCCAGCAGAATTTTGTGAATTAAAATATCTTTAAAATTCATTTTTGTTATATTAATCCATCTTAATCTAAATTATATTCAAATAAGAGTATGGGGAATCTAAATTCTTATTTCTACATTTAACAAAAATTAATAGGAACTTAGTTTTGAGTTTCTGAGTTCATCAATCCATACATCAATCAAGAGGGATATCTTAATGAAATGTTTCTAATTTCAAGGGTCTAAAATTTATAAAATTTAATGGGGTACATAACCTACAGGTCATTCTAAGTTTTAGAAAAGACCTGTCTCTAATACTATTCTGTCACACCCCGAAATTCGGGTACAGAGTGTGCACCCTCAGACCCGAGTTTCAATTCGTAACTCGTACACAAAGTGTACTAATTTAATTCATTAATCAATTTAATTAGAGATGATAATTATATTCAATATAAGGTCCATCATAATCTCAATCACACATGCATAATACTTAGCACCAATCAACTAAACATATATAAATATTGACGACTCTTAAAATAAAATGAACCTTAAAATCATTCATTTATTATACCATTATAATATAATGATATTTATTCCATGCTAACATTATTACAAAGAAATAAATCTAAATAATTGCTTAAAGTCTCAAAATAAATGTCAGTATGCATTATTCGTTAATTAAACTGTTCTAACAAAATAAAACATATAATTAAAAATTTTCTAATGCCGTCACTTCATCCTTGAATAGGTATGGCCATGTTTCAGGCAGGTCGTGTTCTGATACAGTAGATCATTCCGGTTCTTACGTCACATCATCTGCTAATGGCTCCTTTGTACGATTTTTCCATCAATAAAAATGTAAGCTGGTCAGGCTTAGTGATATAACCCAGCATGGTTCATAATCATAGCAATTAAAATAATACATAAATACATGTACAATGATATGAATGTAAAATGATATATGAATGCATCAGATGGGATGACCGTCCATCTGCTTGGGTTGGAGGTCGTCAACCCGCATCCACCCGTTGGGTAGGCTTCCACCTTTTGGTAGGCTTGGGCATAGCCCGCATCTGGTAACGCTCTACCAGGATCGACATTTCTTCCAGGGAGGGCCCCTGGGATCGACCATGCATTATGCAATGCAATGAATGAAGGATGATATGTAAATGCATATTTTTCATATTTAGCATAGTTGTCTCGATTAAAATATTCATATATAAATTTATCGTACAATTATCATATCAAAATATTCAAACCAGTAAATCAATCAAACAATTACAATGATTTATTTTAATTTTAATCAATTATGAGACAAGTTGAGTTACTCACCTGAGTCTGGTAGTGTAGAATCCATAGGGTAATTATGTTTGTTTAAATTCAGAAATCCTATCAGTTATATCAACAACACTATTATTCATATGTTTTTATTACATGGTAGGGCCCACCTCTGATTAACATCCTAGGTGGCCAGATCCAACATAATCAAATAATTAAAATTTTTATTCTATTTTTTTCTCCTTTTTAAGATTATAAAATTGAATGATAATTACTTGATCGAGGTGGTCCATCGGATGGTCAGATCATTCAGATTCTTGAGCTATTATCATGTTTTGCCTCTACACATTAGATGGATGGTGTGGATCTAACCACATATATACCGATGACCCATCTCGACCTTCTACGCCAAGTGATACCAACACTTGTGTAAAAATATAAGATTCCTTTATTAAACACTTTTAGATCTGACTAATGTGGCATATCTGAATGTTAGATTGATATAAAAATTATGGCCCTTGTATATTTTGGCCTTAAGGATCATATGATCCATACAGATCTATCTTAGCACAATCAGATTCCATCCATTTAATTTATTCCTAAAATATTACTAATTAGACCGAAATCATAAAAACATCACTTTATTAAAATTGCCTATACACACCTATACAATGATGGTGTGGATGATCCATGCCATCCATTGTATAGATCAAGAAGAAATTAACAATATAATAAAAAGTTAAAAAGATCTAACGATTAAAACTTACCTGATCGAGCCTTATTAGAATTTCCTCTTCCTTTTACTTTAGGGCTTCCTATCTCCTTTTTTTTTAATGCAAGAATCGATCCCTAAACCTCTCTCTCAATTAAGAATTTCGCTACCAACTTAACTATTGACTTGTTTTTTATTTTTTATTTAAAAATAAAATCTTTAAATATTTAATTTAGTTTTTTAATAATATACCAAAATTTAGGGTTGTTACAGGGAAGAAAGTTGTCTTCAATAACGAATCTCGACCCGATGAGTATTTGTTTAAAATGGAGCTTCTGGGTGGTCTAAATCATTGCACTGAAGCTTGTGGATGCTTCAATTCAAAGCTCCACGGAGGTTTGGGCTGTGGGTTCGAAGTAAGAAAGGTTCGAACAATTTTTCTCTTGCAATCGCTAGAAATGGAAAAGAGGTGTTGTTGTTTGATTTCCTCTCTTATAACAAACCCTAAATCTCCCAGAACTATTGGATGAAAAAGATAAACATTCTAGATGCTTTGCCTTGCAACAAACTCTAAATATAGCTGGTAAGGTAAAATCGGCCGTTGTTTTCTCATTGCTACAAAAGAAACCCTAATTCTATGGGTTTAGTTGCAGGGTTAGGATTCTCCCAATTTTACAGTCGAGATGAACCGAGAGAAATCCACAAGGATTGCCAGGTCATGGTCCTGCAATGACATTTCCATTTTCGGAAACTACCTTGCGTGCAACTTTCCTTGCACTTGCAATTGTACGCTCACACGAGAACACTAACGTAAAAAAGTTTTAGAGTTTTGATCAAAATTTTAACCTACACCTGATGGCAGATTCGGATCCCTGACATAGACTCAAATGGTGGGCCATGATCCATTGAACAGACAAAGTTAATTAAAGATGCGCCAACTATTTGCATTCAACTCTGTGAGCTCGCATGGGAGTACCATTGTGTGGAACTTACAGGGCTTTGATCGAAATCATGTGTTTGACATGATGAACGGCTCATATTTCACAAATGGGTTCTGATGGTGGGCCACGGATCAAAACAACAGACATTGTCCGTTTGAACTATCGTCGGATGGGAAAGCAGGAAAGTGCGTTATAGGGTGTACTAACCCTTGCATCGAACATAGAGAAAAAGTTCCCTTGCATGAATTTTTCAATGAAACATTGAGTTGGGGTAGAGGCCTCTGACCACCATCTATCTGGATCTATGGACCTCCTCGGGACATCAATCAAAAGATGACTCCCCCATGAACACCCGAGTACAAAACGTATGGGATGTTACAAAAAGGGCCACTGCTACGCTTACACGCCCTGTGCCGCTGGACACGAAAAGGAGTATCTACTAATCGTAAGAACAGCTGAAAAGGCAAAAATCCCATTAGAGAAAACAAAGATTACATCTCTTTTGATTACACATGTGGGGCTAAACTTGGCTAAACGTTGCAAGAAATATAAGTCTTTGGCCTTATCTTTCTTGAGTAAAATTTAAACTTTATGTTAGACACTATTTACATTTTTTAGTCATGAAAATATCCTTAACTTTTTTTACAATGTCGTTTAAATATTCAAATTTCCTTGCCCTGAGGGGCCTGGACTGGTACTACTCTTACCTGGACCTAACTGTTGACAGACAGTCCTACTAGGAGCTCTGTGGGGCCCACTATGATGTACATGCTTTATCTACTCTGTCCATCCATTCTAACATATCATTTTAGGGCATGAACCCAAAAATAAGGCAGATTGAAGGCTCAAGTGGGCCACACCATGGGAAGCATTAAGGATTGAAAGATTACTGTTGAAAACTTCTTAGGGGCCACAAAAGTTTTGGATCAAACTGATATTTATGTTTTCCCTTCATAAATGTTTATAAACATCACAGTGGGTCCTATGAAACTTTCAACTGTGGGAATTCAATCTCCACTTCTTGCCGTGTTGTCATCCGCCTTTACTCTGCCTCTTTTTTGGTCTCATGCCCTAAAATATGAGTAAAAGTGGATAGAAAACATAAATAAAAACATATACATTACAATGGGTTCCACCACTCCACTAACTGCATGTCTGTCTCCAGCCAAGTCATGGTAGGGTTAGTACCCAATCCTGGCTCCCCTTATAATAAAATAATAATATAAAAAAATTAATTGCAGAAGTAAATCAAGAACTTCTTACAATCATATATATTTTGGACAAGACTTTCTAAAGCAAACATATTTAGGCAGCTAAAAAGTCCACATAAAAACCCTTCAACATAAAAGAAGGGGAAAGAAACCCAAGTTTGTTTAGACCGAGGTCTTACCCTCGACATCCACCATTGACTCACCAATAGCCCAGATGGGCTGGTCTGGATGGGAGACAGAAAGGGACCTTGTCCACCAAATCAGCTGCTGAGAAATTATCATATGACAAATAGCAACCCAATCTAGAACATGAAATATCTGACCTACTCCAATTTAAACAAACAAGTCTAGCTTGCTGCGTGACCTATGCAGGACTAAGTTGTTTTGTACTCTGGTTATGCATGTTTCTTGATACACAAGCACCTATAAATGTTACACATGGCATATATAATCTCTAAACAAACAAGTAAAGCTTGCTACGTGACCTATGCAAGACCAAGTTGTTTTGTACTCTGATTATATATGCATGTTGCTAGATACACAAGCACCTATAAATGTTACACATGACATATATAATCTCAAATAAAACTGGCTAAATTGTGTAATCGACTGTCTTGAAGTTATCATAGAGAAATTCATTAAACAATCTTAACCGTTGATACACAGGGACACTTTTTTTATATATAAATAAGACCATTGGATATTTTTCATTTTTAACAATCCAGTAAATACCCATTTTCTAATAGTTACAAAACCAAATAAATAAATAAATAATTCATGATACATCTAAAATGGTAGAATAATTTTGCCGGTTTATGTACATCAAGTATGCAATTTCACAGTAATTTATAACTGTGTGCGTATCATCCATCACTCTCTCGTAGAGTCAAAGTATTTCACTTAAAATTGCATTGCATCCAAGTGACCAATATTAGTCCTTCGGACCAAAAGCAGCTGCATCCTTAAATCAGGGATCACGTTTTTTTTATTATTATTATTATTTTTTTTTTTTTTTACACACGCCGTGGTGGGATTTCACCACCTATGAGTATCGAACCCAAGACCTCTTCTTGAACCTCCTCAGAGTCTACCACTGAGGTAAGGACTCCAGCCCATGATACCAAACCGTGTAGAGGGCCATACTTACCTACCAATCTGTTTCACTTGGTGTGGCTCATATGAATCATAGATGAGCATGATTTTGAGCCCCGGGCCAAACTTTTTGTGTTTCATCTGATGATGGGAGTAGATTTCATACAATTATCATGATAGGTCTCATAAAAATCAAGGGTGTACCTCACTCTCAACTGTTTCCTTCGGTGTGACCAACCATTTTTTTTGGAAATTAACATGCCATGGTGTGGCTCTCCTTATTCACAGGTCAGACTGATTAACTGGCGCTCAAACTAACATGGGATACCATATCTAATGGTCAGAGTAGATTTCACATATAGATCACAGTGGGTAATAAATCAAGGGCAGTCACCCCAATCCCAACTATAAATTTATATATATATATATATATATATATATATATATATATATATATATATATATATATATATATATATATATATATATATTTCCAGTACCGTTAATTTGTGAAAATAAAAATATATTTTATGTAGGCATCCTTTAAATTTTGACATAGCCCATGGTGACGTGTATCTAGAATCCAGTTCCATCGTTAAGTAGAGTCCGGATCCCCTGTTATCTGGTTAACAGAGATTTCCTGTTACCCTAATGGTTTGGCGTCCGAAGCTGTATTTTGTTTTGTTTTTTCTTTTTTAGCGAGTGGTGACGTTGACCAATGAGGATTAGGGTAACAGGAAATCCCTGTTGACCGGATAACAGAGGATCCCAACTCCGTTAAGTATAATCCAACATCACATCCAGGACTTAAAAGATAAGTTGAGGAGTAACGGGTGGGAGAGAGACGTCTGCCCTTGATTTTTATAATGCCTCGCTACGGTGATTATATAAAATCCACTCCAACCATTAAATGTCACACCAAAATTTAAATATTGGACCCAAAAATAAGACTTATTTGTGATTCATCTGGGCCACACCAAGTGAAATAATTTGGAGAGTAAGTGTTGTACTTTGCATTGTTTCTAACCATGTGGTCCGCCTAAATCATAGATGAGATTGATTTTTAGCCCTGATCCAAACATATGGGTGGCTCACCTGATAGTCAGGGTGGATCGATTTCACATAAACATAACAGAGGCCCCACCTAGCCACCCACTCCTTTGCTCCAATAAGCCCATGGAACCGGTACACTTAATGATGAATAAATGAGGTCGCTTGTGGAAAACCTACTTTAACATTGACAAGTGCATCGAAGATGAAGTGTTTAGCGAGAAAGAAATAGAAAACAAAAATATTCAAAGGCATAACCCAGTACAACACGATGATTTGGTCTACACTTAGAAACAGGTGGTCCACTGTTCCAATGGATGATCGTGACCAACCAATCAAGTCCCCGCAAGTAGAAAGTGGACAAGACACCTACATCATGGTGAGCCATAAGAGCTCTGCCCGGACGGATTACCATAGTATGACGCGGTCGGTGTCGAATAGAGAAAAAGTCCCCTTCTATGAATTTCTCAATGAAACATTGAGTTGGACAGAGGCCCCTGAGTACCGTCTATCTGGATCTATGGACCCGTCAGGACATAAGTTAAAAGATGACTCGTACAAAAAGTATGGGGTGTTACAAAAAGGCCCACTGCTACGCATATGTACTACTTGCAAGAATGATTAAAAAGGCAAAAATACCCTTAAAGAAAACAAAGATTACATCTCCTTTTATTACACGTGGGGCTAAACTTGGCAATACGTTGCAAGGAATATAAGCCGTTTCCTTATCTTTCTTGGGTGAAATTTAAACTTTATATTAGACACTATTTACATTTCTTAGTTATCAAAATATCCTTAACTTTATTTACAATGTCTTATAATGATGTTTAAATATTCAAAATTCCTTGCCCTAAGGGGTCTGGACTAGTACTACTCTTACCTGGACCTAACTAGTGACGGATAGTCCTATTAGGAGCTCTGTGGGCCCACTATGATGTGCATGTTTTATCCACTCCGTCCATCCATTCTGACAGATCATTATAGGGCATGAACCCAAAAATAAGGCAGATTGAAGGCTCAAGTGGATCACCACACCACTGGAAGCATCAGGAATTGAAAGATTACCGTTGAAAACTTTTTAGGGGCCACCAAAGTTTTGGATCCAGCTGATATTTATGTTTTTCCTTCATACATGTCTATGAACATCAAGTGGTCCTATGAAACTTTCAATGGTAGGAGTTCAAACTCCACTGCTTGCCGTGGTGTCGTCAGCCTTTAATATGCCTCATTTTTTTATCTCATGCCGTAAAAATCATTCAAAATGGATGGTCTCTAGAAATAAAAACATACACATTACAATGGGTTCCACTACTTCACTTAACTGCGAGTCTGTTTCCAGCTAAGTCATGGTAGGGTTAGTACCCATCCTCGGTCCCTTTATAATAAAAAATAATAATAATAATAAAATAATTGCAGGGGTAAACCCAGAACTTCTCACAATCGTATATATTTTGAACAAAACTTTCTTAAGCAAATATATTTAGGCTGCGAAAAAGTCCACATACAAACCCTTCAACCTAAAAGAAGGGGGAAGAAACACAAGTTTGTTTACACTGAGGTCTTACCCTCGACGTCCACCATTGACTCACCAATAGCCCAGGTGGGCTGGTCTGGATGGGAGATAGAAAGGGACCTTTTCCACCAAAGCACCCTCTGAGAAATTATCATAGGACAATAAAAACCCAATCTAGAACATGAAATATCTGACCTACTCCGCTTAAACAAACAAGTCTAACTTGCTGCCTGACCTATGCAGGACTAAGTTGTTTTGTACTCTGGGTATGCATGTTGCTTAATACACAAGCACCTAAAAACGAAAAACAAAAAAACAAGCACCTTTAAACGTTACACATGGCATATATAATCTCTAAACAAACAAGTCGAGCTTACTACGTGACTTATGCAAGACTAAGTTGTTTAGTACTCTGGTTATGCATGTTGTTTGATACACAAGCACCTATAAATGTTACACACTGCATATATAATCTCAAATAAAACTGACTAAATTGTTTAATCGACTGTCCTGAAGTTATCATAAAGAAAATTTATTGAGCAATCTTAGCCGTTGAGACACATGGACACTTTTTTTATATAAATAAGACCATTGGATATTTTCCATTTTTAACGGTCCAGTAAATGCCTATTTTCTAATAGCTAGCAAACCAAATAATAAATAAATAATTAATTAATTAATGATACATCTAAAATGGTAGAATAATTTCCCTGCTTTGTGCACATTAAGTATGCAATTTCCCAGTAATTTAAAACTGTGTCCGCATCATCCATCACACTCTGGCTAGTATTTGTAAGAAAAATTACAAATAACTACATTCTCAATATAGAAGTTACATTTGGGTAGAATTTGCATTACCTTCTGTCGAATTTTTTAACGACCTCAAGGGTAAGCTACGAGCAAAGGGTTCAGGACGATCGGGTGGGCCCCATCATGATGTTTATGTGAAATCCACCATCGGAGTCAACCCATATTAGTCCTTGGGACCAAAAGCAGCTCCATCCTTAATTCAGGGATCACAAGATACGAACCCATGTAGAGGGTAACACTTCCCTTCCAATCTGTTTCACTTGGTGTGGCTGAGATGAATCATAAATGAGCCTGATTTTGAGCCCTTCACCAAACTTCTTGTGTGTCATCTAATGATTAGAGTGGCTTTCATACAATCATTATAGTAGGCTCTATAAAAATCAAGGATGAGTGTCTCTCTCAAATGTTTCCTTTGGTGTGGCCAACCATTTTTATTTTTTGGGAATTAACGTACCATAGTGTGGCTCTCCTGGATTACAGGTCAGATTACTGGCCCTCGAACTAACATGGGATTCCATATGATCTAATGGTCAATGTAGATTTCACATATAAATCAGAGTGGGCCCATAATAAATCAAGAGCAGGGACCCCTCTCCCAACTATTAAATAAAACATAAAGATAAATATTTCCAGTAACTCATATATTAAAAAATAAAATAAAATATTTATGCAGACATCCTTTAAATTTTGACATAGCCCACGGTGACGTGTATCTAGAATCCAGTTCCATCGTTACGTGTAATCCAACGTCAGATCTAAGACTTAAAAAATAAGTTGACGTCTGCCCTTGATTTTTATAATACACCATTACAATGATTATATAAAATCCACTCCAACCATTAAATCTCACACCAAAATTTAAATGTTAGGCCCAAAAATAATACCTATTTGTGATACATCTGTGCCACACCAAGTGAAATAATTTGGAGGGTAAGTGTTGCCCTTGCATTGTTTCTAATCGTGTGGTCCGATTAAACCATAGATGAGGTTGATTTTTAGCCCTGAGCCAAACATAACGGCGATTCACCTGATGGTCAGGGTGGATTTCACATAAAAATAACAGAAGCCCCACCGGTGCCACTGAATCCTTGGCTCGCATGAGCCCAAGGAACCGGACCAACCGGTACTCTTAATGATAAATAAATGAGGTCGCTTGTTGAAACCTACTTTAATATTGCGAATTAAATGCATCGAAGATGAGGTGCTTAGCGAGAAAGAAATAGAAAACAAAAATATTCAAAGGCATAACCCAATACAACACGATGATTTGGTCTACACTTAGAAACAGGTGGTCCACTATTCCAATGGATGATCGTGACCGACCAATCAAGTCCCTGCAAGTAGAAAGTTGACCCAAAAAAATGTACATGGATGGCTATGATCATACAACGAAACCCAACCAAAGGTGGGGCCCACCATGTTGAATCCCTCGAGTCCAGATCAACGGTTAAAGTGAAATTGCAGCTTGCTTCCATATTTTCAGATCTCTAACTCTGTATCTGCCACGCTTCTCTCTCATCAGCTACCAAGCAACTTCACGTAACCGTGTAGCTTCTCCGAGACTTTTTCCTTCTCTCTCTGCCTATATAAACCAAAACCCATCTTCCAAATTCCCAAACACCTCTCTCTCTCTCTCTCTCTCTCTCAAGCATGGTTTCAGGCAACTGGTTATTACTGAGACGTCTAAAGAGAGTTATTCAAAAGGTAAGGTTTTTGCTGAGCTGCAACGTGCACAAATTGCAAAGGATCATGTCATTCACTGGATCACCATCAAGCAGGCGGCAACTAAGCTTAAATCGCTTCCCGAGCTTGACTGATTGCACAGTCGATACTGATGATGAAGATGGCGAGATGGGTACGTCGCCAATCAGATTTCAAAGAGCTAGAAGTGATTCATCGGACGACATTGATAGAAGAGCAGAGATCTTCATTTCTAACTTCTACCAACGTCTTCAAATGGAACGCCAGGTCTCGCTCGAACTTCGGTATGCCAAGGGAGACGGCCTGCAACGAACCCGATCGGATTGACGAAGATGGTCTTGTGTTGAATTTATGGGAGAATTTGAGAGAATTCTTTAAGAAATGACGTTTGGATGACTGACTTTTTTCAAGAAATGGTTTTCGATTTGACAGGGTTGCCATATCTGAGAAGATTGAAATTTTAATTTGGTTTTGTTATAGTTTTGATTTTATTACTATTGTTATTTATTTATTTATTATTTATTATCATTTTTTGTCTAAAATCCTTAAAGTTGGAATTACACTATCTATGAAATAAGATGAACGATCCGGTACAAGTTCTTCATAGCTTATGGTTGGAATCTTCATGTGGGCCAAAGTAGGCCCACTTATGATCACGGTAGATCATCAGATTTTTATTATGTGCTTATGTGAAATCAACGGAAACCATCGAATTGCATCACTCTATGTGTACCACCCCATTGGAAATAGTTTATAGCGCAACACTCACCCTCCAAATCAGAGTGTTTTTTAACTCACCATTGTAAATATAATAATTATTTACCACCATATTTCCAATGTCATTCTCAAGGCAAAAATTGACATTTTGCTTTTGGAAGGCTAAAGTTGAGAAAGATTGTGAATTTTATGAGGGGCTTATTATGGTGTGTGTGTGTGTGTGTGTATATAGTTTATCCACGTATGTTCATTGATTCTGCTAGCCAATTTTAGGGAATGAACCTAAAAATGAGGCTGATTTAGAGCTTAGGTAAATCACACTATAGAAATAGTAGGAATTGAAAGCCTAATGTTAAAAACTTCATGAGGCCCTAAGAATTTTTAGATCAAGTTGATATTTGTGTCTATATTTTTCTTTTATCCATGTCTGTGTGACCTTATGAATAAGTTACATGACAAGTAAACAATCTCATGGACCCTAAAAAAAAATAACGGTATAAGTTTTACAACCATTGTTTCTTGTGGTGTGGGCCACCTGAAATTTGGATCTACTTCATTTTTGGGCTCATGCACTAAAATGTCATGGTAAATTAGATGAACGGTGTGGTTATGACTCATACATCAAGGTGGGGCTCACAAATTAAGTCGGTCTTTTCTAACCAATTTTGAAAGGGGGAAATAATCACCTAAAATCAAACACTGTGAGGAGTAATTATAACCTATTTACCAGGTATTTACTGTTCAAATAAAAAATTAAACAATCCCAATGTTGCCCTTGGTTTTTAGACCACATCCCTGAATTTTGATATGGCATCTTATAGTTGGAGTGTAATGGATTTTGTAAAAGTTAGGGGCACACCTATCTCTCCCAATTATTTAATTTCATATCACTCATCTTAATTATAGGTCATTAGCATCACACATCCAAAGGTTGGAGTGGAAATCACATACTGCATTACAGGAGGCCTGGTAAAATAAAAATAAAAGTTGGCATCCCACTCTCAACTATTCAGATATTTATGCTAATTTATCAAAACAAACTTTACATTTTTACAAGCCCACTTGGTAAAGGTTCATGTGAGATCCATTCCAATCATTAGAAGTGTAATCAAATATTACACCCAATCTAAAAGACCAGGCTGACATATGTTCAGGTGGCCACACCAAAGGAAACAGTAGCGAGAGAGATGTCCGCCCTTGAATTTTATAGAGCTAAGAAACCCACTTTAACAGTTAGATGCCACACTAAAATTTAGCCATTGGGCCAAAATATCAATCCCACCCATGATTCAGGTGAGCCGTACCAAGGAAAAAAGTTTCGAGGGTGTGTAGTAGCCTGTATACTAACTCGAATCTGTGGTCCACGTGAACTACGGTTGGGGCTTAGTTTTTGGGCTTAGACCTAACATTGGGTCATGCACCTTGTAGTCGGAGTGGATTTCACATAAACATCGTGGTTGGACCCACCTTATACACCGTTCCTTTGTTGGCCAGATTCGTTTGACAAAATCTAATCTGACCGTAGGTAGTCTAAAGATAATTGCTTACATTAATGGGTAGCCGATTGAAAACCTTTCAAAGGCATAACTATATAAATTTCATATTAACTAGGTAGTCTTTCATAACACACTTTTTTTACGGGGGCAGGGTCCTTAAATAATCCTGGTACGTACGTCAGATGAATGGATCGGATGGCATATGCACCCCACATTCGACACCAGAAATGATTTGGAAGGTTTTTATGGTGATCTTCCTCATTGTCCCTGTGATGTGGTCCACCTCAGTTATGGATTAGCCAGATTTTTGGATCAGCCCAAACATGAGATGGCGCACCTGATAGACGGCATGGATCTCATGAACATGGAGCCGTTCCCTCAAAGATAGGGAAAGTCACGCCCTACTCAGTGTTCCCTCAAGTCACGGAAGCATTTTGGCAACATCAACGCTAATTGAGCTTTGCCAAGCTCACACGCGTGTGAAAGACAGCTCATGTGCACGCCACAAATAGGTGCGAGATCCAGTCCACCCATCAGGTTGGTCTCAACTTGTAGATGGTTTCCCAAACATAAATCTAGTCCATTCAGCAGGTGGCCCATATGTTGTATAATTAGTGGACAGGTAAGAAAAAATCAACTAAGTATTTCTCAGCCGTACATTTTTTAAAACAAAACTATGGCCCACCTGAGTAGTGTATATATCTATTTCTTCCATTAGGAGAAATGTATAGTGGTGTTCTTTGATAAATGGATTGGATCTCGGACTTACATGCCATCCTGTTTCATGTTTGACGTGTACATGAGCTGTATTGCACACGCGTGTGGGATTAGAAAAGGTTCGAATAATTACGTGGGGGCGCGGATTGGATACTGTACTGACAAGGTCAGTAGCCAAATCGCTACTGAAGTGACGTCAGTAAGCTCTGTGGACCCCACCATGATGTATGTGTTATATCCATACTGTCCAACCATTTTTAGAGATAGTTTTATGGCATTACAAAGGGAATGGGATAGATCCAAGTTTCAAACTGACCCCACCATAGAAAATAGTGGGAAGAGTGACATCCACCGTTCAAAATTTCTTAGGGGCCACAGTAGTTTCCAATCAAGCTGATATTTTTTTTTTCACTTCATCTATCTCTATGTTAACCTATGAATAGGTTGGATCTCAAAAATACATCACGGTCGACCCTATAAATGTTTTCACGGTGGGTGTGACTGCTCCCAGGGTTTTCTTGGGTGGGTCCACTTGAAACTTAGATCTATTTCATTCTCCTTACAATGCCATAAAAAGATCTCTAAAAATGGTTGGACGGTATGGATACAACACATGCATCATGGTGGGGTCCACAGAGTTTGGTGACGTCACTTCAGTAGCGATTTGGCTACTGACCTTGTCAGTATCCAATCCGCGCCCATTACGTGGATAGTTGTTGTGGGAGGCGGATTCAATCCTGGTTTTTCTGTGAGGCCCTTCTAGATATATGTGTTTGTATATCCACGCCGTCCATCCTATTTTATAACTAAGTTTAGACTGTAGACCCAAAAATGAATTAGATGAAAATCTTAGATGGACCACACCATAGGAAACAGTAGTGAATGATCATTAAAACTTTTTGTGGGCCACAAAATTGCTAGATCAAACTTCTTCTATTTTTATGACTTCACTTCATCCTGGTCTGTGTGGAATTATCAACAGGCTGGATGAAAAATAAACATTACGGTGGACCTAGGAAGTTTTTTTTATGACGAGCGTTCAATGATCTTGTTTTATATTATGTTGTCCACCTGAGATTTGTATCTGATTCAATTTTTGTGTTATTATTTAAAATGATCTGTAAAAATGAATGAACGGCTTGGATATACAACACATACATCGAAATGGTCCCCAACGGAAAAGAATCTACGGAACTCGGCGAGGTCCCGACCTGGCTGAATCCTGTCCGGAAGCAGATTGCATCCTGCCACTGCCTGAACGGACTCGGTACAGTCATGTGATCTGTGGGGCCCAATTTGTGGTACGGTTTTTATTCACGCCGTCCATCCATTTTTATAAATCATTTTCAGGTATTTGAAAGAAAAAATAGGTAGATCCAAGATTCAAGTGGACCACACCACAGGAAGCAGCTGTGATAATGACACCCACCGATTGAAACCTTACTAGGGCCCACCGTCATGTTTATTTTCCATCCAACCTGTTCAAAAGGTCACACAAACCTGATGAAGGGAGAAATAAAAAATTCATCTTGATCCAAAACTTTTGTAGCCGCAGAAAGAAGTTAACGGTGGAAGTTCAATCCCCACTGTGTGGTCCACTTGAGGCTTTGATATACTTTCATTCTTGGGATCATCCTCTAAAATGATCTGGAAAAAGGATAACGGCGTGGATAAGACCTTATACATAACGGTGGCCTCCTCCTGCCTGTAGGCTGTAACCAGTCTGTCCATCTTAGGCAGGACGCAATCCCCTCCCACCAGGAGCTAGCTAGATACGGACGGTCCTGTCAGGGGACTCTGTGGACCCCACTGTGATGTATATGTTTTATCCACACCGTCCATTTACTTTGAAAGGTCATTTTGGGTGCATGAGCCCAAAAAGGAGGCAGATTAAAGGCTCAAGTGGACCACTCCACAGGAACCAGTGGGGACACATCTATATCTCTGTGCTCTGGGGCACATGCAATCCGCTCTCGTAGGTCGGCGCTCCCTCTAGAATGGTCCCCACGAGACTAGGTCCAAATTGGCCACTCAAAGCTTTCACGTTTGTTTTTCATTAATTAATAGAGAAGATCTAAATCGTAAGTCGTTTGGATCTTTCAAGGAATTAATATATTAATTAAAAAAAATACATTAATACTCTGACAGTTGGATGGATGATAAGCAGGCACTTAAAAAATTAGGTAGAAATTGCATACATAGAAGGGCACGGATTCAGTCAAGTCGTGACCGTGGGGCCCGCGTTGATGTATGTGTTGTATATCCACGCTGTACATCCGTTTTTCCAGTTCATTTTAGGACGTGGGTGCAAAACTGAAGCAGATCCAAATCTCAGGTGGACCACACCACAGGAAACAGTAGTGATTGAACTCCTACATCAAGACCTGAGTTGGACGGTTATGGCCCACCTGACTTTTTGAACGCTGTGATTTTTGCGTATTTCTTTCATCCTGATGAGGCACGTCCAATGAACGGATTGGATGAAATATAAACACTATGGTGGCCCCATGATACGCGTCCCATCTCATCTATTTCCAATGGTGTGGCCCACAATATATATTTTGGGATACGGCCCTGTCCTAACAACGGTTCCGATCTAACCCTCAGACTGCCACTTGTCCAAAAAACAATAAAGCTCCTGCAACTCAAAAGGGAAGGATAAGACAAACATTCTAGGGTTTCTCTTTTCGTAGCCGCAGCTAGGGTTGGGCCCACCGACAGGAGTGGATCACCGAACCATGGGCCCCACTTGTACGGACTGCGGTGCAGCCGCAGAGCTACTGTGCATACCCTGTTCCACGGGATCAGATAATTCCTCATCGTTATTCGAGTTTTGGAGGGAGAGATGTCTGCTGATATCTTAGCTGGAAAATGCTGCACGGGCCCGCATCATAATAATACAGATTTCTGCAGTTGCAAGTAGACGGTATACTTCTGGCGCATTGTTGGAGCATTCCCATCCGTACTCATGAAAATTACGTGGTTCAATCCAAAATGTCCATAGAGTGGGGTCCACTTGAAATTTGTCCGTTTGTTGGATACCAGTTGGATGTTTATCATAGAAAATACTCAATGATCTGGATTCTACGTATAAATGTCCATTACTAAGAGGTTAGGATCATCCAATCAAAATTCCTTTAAACTCATACCCAATCCACAGTTGGAAGCATAATTTCAATAGATTAGATTGCACCACGTGGATGCAAGTTTGAGAATATCCGCTTGCATGTGTATTAATGGTCATACCCTACCAGTGTATCAAATGACTCAGGTGTAATTGTAGAAAGACGTTACACTCCGGTGTTAGTATTACACCGTTTAAAAGATGGTTGGTGTCTCATCGTCCTCATATTTGGCACTGATGTATAGCTATCGTGACCGTCCAAATTGTGGGTCCCAGTTTACATCGACCATAAATATAATATAACACTGATCAAACCATTTAAGCCATTCGATTAATGGATCTCAGTGAAATTTCTCCCATTGTGCTCCATCCATATTTGGCCAGCTATTTGGACGGTCTGGATTGCAATACAAACATACCATGTGGATGTTCAAGTGGTGAAAAACTAACACAAGGGCCTGGCCCACCAGAAGATCATGAGAGAGCTAGAGAGAGAATCTCAATGTCTGGGGGAGTCTGACTCATGGGAGGACTCATTTGTCCTCTTTAGGACAGATTGGTCACAGATCAGATGACCATCCTTTTGCCTTCTCTCCACCTTGATTGTACCTCGTCATTGGTTCTTGAGTTGAGCTTTGATACTCTGGCGGAGTCTCATAACCATACTCAGGCGCTTAGAAACTACTTCGAAATATCATAATTTGCACATACGTAAGTCAAGATTAACTGTCCAAATTACGGATCACGTTTATCATGACCCGAAAATTATATTATTTGATTATCGAGAAATCGGACGGTTGAAAATGAAAAACATCCAATGGTCCTCTTTAGGCAAACAAGTGTCCACTAATAAGAGGCTAGGATTGTTCAGCCAATCTGATATTGGGATTTTGACTTTGGCCCACTAAGTTCCACAATTTAGTCCGTTTAATCTGACTTCATGTATGACACGTGTACAATTTAGGAGTGCCTGAGTATCAAGCATCACTCGCAGTCAGAGTATCAAATATAAAGCCTCCGTTCTTCATGCATTATTGCTGCCGTTCATGTTCTTGATCTTGGTTTTATTCTTGCCAGCAGAAGTCACGTGGCGTTTGCATGTGATGCACGTGATAGTTGTCAAATGGGCTAGAGTCCCATGATGTGTGATCGTGACTCATCCCACCTTACATTTGGCATAATGTAAGAAGATCTTGGCCGTCCAAATAGCATGCACCGATCAGACCATCTTGATCATATGATTGTGCCCGTTGAATATGGAGCGCTGGTCTTTTCATTGAACATTTTATTATAACCATCCGTTTTATAGGAAATAAATGGATGGTTAGCATCATCCGATTGGTGTAAATTCCGGGTTTTGGTCCATCCACAACGGGTTCTACTATTTGGACAGTCATGATTGACCTACACAATTGCTGGATGTTGTTGATGATAAGTTACCACCATTTAAAAACTGGTGATGAACGCGCATCGGAGTGGTGATTCTGTTAACTTCCGTTGACGTGGCCAACACTCATCAGCATATGTACTCATTGATTCAGGCCGTCCATCAGATTGATTTGGACGATCTTAACCGCACAAACATCCATTTATTGAAAGGATGGTGTACAAGTTTATAGGATGACTGTACGGACTATCCAATCTGTCCGATTAATTGGACATTGCAGGCTAGTTTTGCATCGTTGAGGCCATCCAATTAATCTGGGGTTGAGCAGTGGCTGTATAAGAGGTGGCGACCCTAATGGACGGCCTGGATCAATGAATACATTTGCTGATTAACACCGTTGAAGCTCCATGAGGGCTAAAAATAACACTGAGGATGATCATGACTCTAGACAATGAACAAGGAAAGAAAATAATAAAGATCCGTGCGCTGAGTGGACTATTCTACCGATTGGATGGTTAGGATTTCTTCTGGTGTTTTATCATACTAACTATGAGCCCTTTATCACTAGGACACGTATTGGCTAGTGGTCGGTGCTCTGTGGGCTCCAGATTGATGTATGTGCTTCATCCAGGCCGATTATTCGTTTTCTCGTGTCATTTTACGCTATAAGACCCAAAAGAGGTAGATCTAAATCTCAAACGGACCCATCAGAGGAAACGGTGTTGATTGAATGCTCACCATTGATCAAGCTTATATTTGTTTTTTTTTTTTTTTCCACCATACAGGTTTGTATGACCTAATCAACAGTTTTTGGATGTTAAATAAACATTACAGTGGGCCCTAGGAGGATTTTAATGGTGGACATTCAATCACTATTGTTTTCCCATGATGTGGTCCACATGAGATTTATATATCCCTCATTTATGGGATCAAGCCCTAAAATGGTATGGAAAAATGGATGGATGGCATGGATAAAACACATACATCATGTTGGGCCCACAGAGCACCGACCACTAGCCACCTGGCTGGTAGCAGCGTCACTGGCCAAAACGCATCCCTATCACTAGGCTACTAATGAGCGGTCCAGATCTCATCCACTGGCATCCTAAAGAACTACAAGCATCCACTTTGGAGCACGAATAAATGACTCAGCAGCTAGGATCGATTCGTTTGATGTGAAATAAGGGGCGAATGGACGCGGATTAGCCACTGAGATGTTGGGTAGCGAGACTCGCTCCTAAAGTGACGTCACCAGGTTTCTGGTATGTATAGTATCCACACCCTCCACCATTGAAAATTCCTAATGGCTACAACAGTTTTCAATCAAGCTGAAATTTTTACTTCCCCTTATTTCATGTCCATCTTAACTTATAAACAGTTTGGATCTCAGATATACATCATAGTGAACCTAAAGAAGGTTTCAACCGTGGGCGTTGCCCTCCCCTCTAATTTCTATGGTGGGGTTCACTATAGATTTGAATGTCATGCTCCGACATTTAAGTACTCGAGTAGAGTATATGGGACCGAATCTTAAATTCGTGAATTTTAATATATTGATATTTATTACAATTTACATAATTCAATCAAATTTAATGGATATTTAATGTCATCTAAAAAGAAAATATTATTGAAATGTTTATTAAACTCAACTCTCTTAATAGTTTTTCTTTTTTCTTTTTCTTTTTTTTCTACATTAAAATTTGGAGTTTAAATTAAATTTAAATAACAAAAACTGAATTTAATTTAAACTAAACCTAATTCTCTAGAAAAATAAAACTAATAGTAGAGGCTCGCCTATTAGTAGTATTCAAGTTTTACACCTGTGCATTTTTATAGTAGGGTGATCATAACAGCCCAATAAGGTCATTTCTTACCAAAAATTCAACATGTTCAGATTCTATCAAATTTTATAAACAATGTAGAAAAATAGAATACAAATAATAAAAGAACATGAATTTAAGCAATAGAATTGTAAAATTGTGATACATGTGATACTTTTCATGAATTACAATAAACAATATATATTATTTCTTACAACATCATACCCAAGTGGATAGCCACGTTGCATTAACACCTACACATCAGTACCTCGTGGTAATAAACTCATTTATACATTAGCTGGTCAGACTATTGCTCCAGTTGTACTTCTAACGTATGTCCACGCACACAATTGTACTTATACTTCGTACACAAAGAAGACTCCAAAGGATCCAATGGGTTTTAGGGTCTTTTACCCAAGTGACACAATCACCCTACTTGCTGGCTTTTGGGTCTTACACCCCAAGGGACACGATTGCCCTATTTGCTTACGTTACATCCAACATATTAACATCGATGTTCAATGAATGCTAGACATGTGTGTAAGATGAATCATTGTTTCGTAATAAAAAATATTAACAATATAAATTTTTATTTCTAATTAATAATTCTAGATATAATTTTGTTGAAACGTTAGTAACTAAAACATTTAAATAAAATATTATTTGTACTATTATTAAATTTAGAAATTACTGATTTAATAATGTATAAGAAATTTTATTTTAAATTCTGACTTTAATTAAATTAGAATTAAATTTTTTACTTAAATAATATTAAATATTAGCATAAAAATATTTATTATTTTTATTCACCAAATTCTAAAATTTAATTTTTATTTTAATTATCACATAAACTTAACATATATATATATATATATATATATATATATATATATATATATATATATATATTTAATGTTAAATTAAAATTTAATAAATTTATACAAATAAAGTATTTTTACAATTTAACATAATGATATTTATTATTTTTTTATTCACTAAATTTAAAATTTTTATTTTAATTATCACTTCAACTTAACAAATACACACACACACACACACACACACACACACACATATTGTTCTGATATTAAATTAAAAATTAATAAATTTATACAAATAAAGTATTTTTACAATTTAAGAATTAATTTATATTTATTTATTATTTTTATTCACTAAATTCTACAATTTAAAATTTTATTTTCATTATCACATAAACTTAACAAATATAAATATATATATATATATATATATATATATATATATATATATATATATATAATATAGTATATAATATACATATAATATTACATGAACTAGAATATTATATGTATTTTTACAATTTAAGAATTTATTTATATTTATTTATTATTTTTATTCACTAAATTCTAAATTTTAAATTTTATTTTAATTATTGCATAAACTTAACATATATATTATATTATATTATATTATATTGTTATGATATTAAATTAAAATTTAATAAATCACACATATAAAGTATTTTACAATTTAAGAATTAATTTATATTTAAATTTAACTTTACATTTAAATCAATCAAATTATAATCTAATTTATTAAATAAATTTAAAAGCTGATGAATTTGATTATTTTAATAACGAAATTTATTTAAATTATTAATTTATAGAAGTTTAAAATAAAAATTAGATTTTTTAAACAAATTATACTTTCAATAATTTATTAATTAATTTAATATAATTAAGATATATATATATATATATATATATATATATATATATATATATATATATATATATATATATAATTTGAATATTAAATTAAAATTTAACTTTGAATCAAACCGATTTAATTCAACAATTGTTTCAAGTTATATTTCAAAATTTCCACAATTAAATTAAATAATTAAATAAATTTTAAATAAAAAGATCAATCACATAATAATTAATTTAAGCAATATTACTTTTAAAATTTTGGAATAAAATGACATAACAATTAACTAAAAATGTTAAACTTCAAGTTAAGATCTCCTACCTTAAATATTTTTGATGATCCGGCCCTGCTCAAATCTCTCTCTCTCTCTCTCTCTCTCTCTCTCTCTTTGATTCGATTGTTTTTTTTTCTTTTTAACTGGGGAATGTGAATAGTTTCGATTAGTGGGAGGGTTCGATGCCCATTATCATACAAAAAAAAAAAAAAAAAAAAAATGAAAGAAGGGAGAGAGTGGGTTGGTTGGCGGTGACGTGCTTCCGCACATCACTAAAGATAATTCATTTTTTTTCTTTATTTTTTTCTTTTTTCTTTAAGATGTGGTGGGTCCCACTAATAATGTTATAAATCATCTCCGTCCATTATCTTGGCCTGGCCATGAGAGGACATGAGGAAAAAAAATGAAGTTGATCCAAAACTTAGGTGTGCCACACGCAAGCGGACAGTGGAATTGATTCCTACAAAAATCAAAATAAAAATGGGTTGTTACATTGGATCTGACTCATTCTTTATCTCATGCCCTAAAATGATCTCTCCAAATGGATGGATGGTGTAGATACAATACATATATCATGGTGGGCCCCACAGAACTTGGTTACGTCATTTGAGTAGCGAGTCTCGCTGCTCAACCTGTCAGTATCTAATCTGCATCCATGGTGAATCGGGGTATCCAACTCGACCAGGTCCACATATTCCGAGTCAACTCGGATGAGTCACACATATGAACATGCACATATATGGAGAAGACACTCATCAAAGGGACCCACACATGAGTGTCTGACCTTATTACTCTCTTTTTTTAATGTAATCTAATTGAACCTTTTTTTTCAAACGACTTTGATCAGCCTCATTAACAGACTAACAATCATGATGGTCCATGGCATGTTCACCCAATATCCGAGCCAATGGATGGCTGAGATCTTTGGCAATTGAACCATGGATTGAGTGTCCATGTGGGAGTGATGAATTGAATTTTAATGAGAATTTATGGTTCTCTACATATGGAAGTTTCATTTATATGTGCACATAAATAAAAAGTTCTAACATGCTACACTTGCAACCCTTCAAGTTTAAGTTTCCACATGTGCCTATCTGCAGGGTGTCGATTCAGTGGATTCAGGACTGTATGGCCGACTATGATATATCTGTTTTACATTCACATAAACCATCTATTTTTCCAGCTCATTTTAGAGCATGGTCCAAAGCAAATTCAAATCTCAAATGGACCGCACAATGGGAAACAATGTTGATTGAATACCATTGAAATTTGTAGTTTTTTGAAAAAATAATTCAAATTTTCAAATATTTCAAAATTTTGGGATTTTGCCACCAAAACAATTTTCGGGAATTTCAAATGGAAAAGTGTGGTGTTCGCTTTTGTCCCACATCAGAACACATTGGAACACATGCGCACACGTTCAGGCACAAGCGTGGGCGAGGTCGAGGGTAGTGTGGCTGTAGTGGCACTAGTTGGCGCACTTCGCATGTGCACATCGTGTCGCAAAGTGGTCACTCCCTCGCGATCTTATGAAACTGTCGTGAGACGGTGCGATCGCGGTGTGAGTGGTCTAGTAAGAGCGTAGGTGCGATGGATTTGAAATGAGTCAGGGCTTTATATGCGATTGAGAATGGTCGGATATTTAATCCGAAATGGTCAGCTATTTATGAAAATGACTAGCCACTTTGAAAGTCACAACGGTCCGAAAATGGATGGACCATGATGATCCAACGGTCAAATCTTCCAATCCAACAACCAGAAATGACTGAAATTAATAATCAATGGTCAGAAACGTTTTTCAAACATTCTGAACCATTGCTGGCCACCTAGCAACGGTCCACCCCCTGATTTCTATATAAATTGGATCATTCCGGTCCAAATTTCATCATCTCGAACACGAACATCTCCCTTTCCATCAGATTTTCCAGATAGCATCTCATTTTATATTACTGTTAAAATGTATTCACTGTTTGATTTTGTCAGACGATTTGCTGCGTTGAATTATTCCTAAGTGGACCCATCGTAATTGTTGCACGTTGGATCTAAACAAGCTTGTCTTATCCTGAAAGCAATTCGCTTGTAACCTATTAGCAATTGATAAGGGGGCGAATCATGCTTAAAGGACATTGTATATTTTTACGTGATTTAGCCTAGTGAAACGAAATAATTGAATTTTATTTTATTTTATTTTTTATTTTTCAGTATATCTAACATTTTTTTCCAACAATTTGAACACCTACCATTAAAAATCCCGTGGGGCTTACCGAAATGTTTCTTTGCAATCCAACATGTTGATACTGGATAAATAGAAAAAACAAACACCACCTTTAAGTCAAAACTTATGTGGTTCGTAAGAATTTTTTAATAACGATCATTTAATCACCATTTTTACTGTGGTGGGGTTCACTTGACTTTTGAATTTACTTTATTTTTGAGCTCATTACCTAAAATGAATTGGCAAAACAACTAGATATCATGGTATGGTTTTAAAACATATAAATCACAATAGACCCAACAGTAATAGATAGACTGATGTTAGTGGCTCCCATATATGTTTTTAATGACTCCAAGGGCTTAAAGAGCCTAATTTTACCTGTCCATCCGTCTAGTTAGTTAGCTGCTTAGAAATTGGTATATGAGTGAAAGTCATTGTGGCATTGATGTAGAGCGGGTCGCTAACAGTTTCATAGCCAAGATGGATCAGAAAAGGCCTGGTCGACGACAGAAGTGATTCGGACCATCAAACCTTTAATTGGGCGTATCTCGCAATCCGAAATGAGTTATCAGGGGTAAAATATATTATTTTGGAGTAGAACCAGCTACTTTAGCCACCCAACCCATCTATGCCTAGTTGCGCAAGCCGGATTTGAAAAATATCACCAGATCGATGGTCATTTTCCTATTTTAATTTCATTTTTATTATAAATAGTAAGTTTTAGTTTGATTATAACTCTTCATCAGTTGGGCTTTAGTAGTTGCGCCCAACGCCAGAAGTGCTTAAAATAATTAGGAGAACAACTTGGTAAAGCCAAATAGGACACTTACTATTTCCGGCCAAAAATCTTGTACACTAGTAGACATCACGACCATTTATAAATTGTAAGTTTACTATTTACAGTAAGTTGTGAATTCTAAGAGTTTTAGTTGTAGTTTGATTCTGATTTCTCTCCCATTGTTAGCATCCCTATTTAAAGGATCATGAACTTGTTTATTTCATTCATCAATCAATTTCAAATTTTATAGAATTTATTTTCTATTCTTTTAATTAGAGGAGTCTCTAAAAAAGTTTCGTGGATTCAGAACAGTTATCCCCCTAAGAAAACATGGTACTCGACCTCACGTCCTCCCTGTCAAGCATGGAAAGAACTACTTGGGTGATTAAAGTGCGCCACCAGTGCAAAAGATTTGCTTATATAAGTAGAGTGTAACAACCATACATTAGAAAAGGATATCATAAAAGAGGCCAGAGTGAGTGCTCCTGTAGAGTGGGCCATTGTGAAACTGTCGCATAATGGAAAGGACTATTTAAGGGTGCAGCTGCCAAGTGATAAAGGACTACCTAGATAAGTGGAGCATAGACCTCACGTGCTGGAAACAACTATAGGAAAAAGAGGCCAGAATGAGTATTGCCACGTAGTGGGCTGATGTTGGACTGCCACGAACGTCAGCTGCAGAGCATGTGGAATGTTATGGTCACAAAGAGTTTAAAGAGTCTGCCTTTTTTGTGTTCAATCAGTTTCAGGGCTTTTGGGATGATTGATTAGGTCCCTAACAACTGTTGAATCCAGGTCGTGGGTGCCCCATCAACATCAATTTGGATAAGGATATGATGAATCTATCCATGACTATGCTCTATATCCATGCCATCCAACCATTTTGCCCTATAAATTTAGGACATGAGCCCAAAAATAAAGCAGACCAAATCACAAGTGGACAACCCTAGAGGACACAATGGTGATTAAAAGCCAATCATTAAAAACCATTTCAAGGCCACAAATTTTTTGGATTTTTTTTAATTATATATTTATATTTTTTTTACACACACCACGCACACCATAGTAGGATTTCATGACCTATGGGTTTCGAACCCAAGACCTCATGTTGAAACTCCTTAAGAGTCTACCACTCGGGCAAGGACTGAACCCTTTGGATTCAGCTGGTATAGTGATTAAGTCTGTTTGACCTTATCAATAGATTGGATGGATAAACATTTAGGTGGACCATAGGAAGTTTTTAATGGTGGGCGTTCAATCACCACCGTTTCATGTCGTGTGGTACTATAGACACCCCATTTGCACATGGGGCTATATCACATTTGGTGTACCCGTATGCACCCACCAAAACGTTGGAGGATCCATTGTCTTTACACGAAGACAGATGTAGCTCAACTTTTATCGACTCACACTAGCCTCACGCAAGCACCCAAGGTGGTGTTGGTCAGTGACTATGTCATCATCCATGCCATCTCTCATGTCAGGACCCATGCCATCATCTATGCCATGATTCATGCCATCAGCTATGCCCATCTATGACTCATGGAATGACTCATGGTTCACACGAACCTATTTTTGTATCCAAACTTGTGTGGGATCGGAGCCTACCATCTCCACGTGCCTATAAAAAGGGTGCTCACCTTCGGAGCAAAAGGCAGATGTTAGAGTCCAGAGCGGATATCGAAAAGAGACATGGGGGCAACATCTGAATTGGGAGACTCCAGAGAGCCAACCAAAGAGAGAATCCAAAAGCCAGAGAAACACTGACAACTGTCTGTTCTCTTGATCTCTTATAATCTTTCAACATTCTTCTATTATATTTCAACTTCAAATTCAATGCTGTATTTCTAATTTATAATTTTTTAGTATGTACCTTCCAACCATCTTGCTTTGAAAACCTGGTGTAGTAGACTCTGTTTTGACATCATATGAAGTATCTTTGCAATTGGCTCTCTTAAGGATCTCCTATGTCAAAAACGCGAGTTAATGGAGTAACTGAAAATTCTATGTTTTTTTTCTTTTTTCCATTTTTTTTAACTTTTATTGAAAAATCATTTTCTACCATTTTCATTCTGTTTTTAGTTTATTTTTTATAGTTTGGATGTCTAAACCTTAGTATTTTAGTGGAAGTTCTTTAAATCCCTTTTGAAAGTGTATAGCCTGGCAAAGTAGAGATTGTATTTGTCACGGGTGGAAAAAAGTATCTAACTTCTTCCTTTTCTGTAACCGAGGTCATTATCCGGAACCCACAGTGCAGATCTATCCAAGAGTTGCTCGAGTCAGGAATTCTTCAGTTTTCCCAATCTCTAAGTGATTTCACAGATTTTAGCTAACCGTGGATTTTGAAACCTTCATTTTTTTTTGTGGTGACTCTGATTTATACAAGGACACGGGTAGATTTCATTAGGTATTACTACCAGTATAAATATAATTATTATCTTCTCTTCTCAATACCTTTGCAATGTTGAGGTATAGAGTTCTTAACTATTGGTTTCATTGGATTTAAATAGACTTTGAAGTTACACCTTCATATGCTACCGCCTATGTCAACTGAGTACCTGAGAAATCATATATTCTCTTTCCAACTTCTCCGTGAGATTCAAGCATGGAAGTCTTAGCTATGAGTTTCACCATATCTAAATAGATTTCGGATTTAAGTTTTCATATGCTATCGTCTGTATCAACCAAGCATGCGATATGCTAATATATATATATATATATATATATATAGGAAAATGCTCACCGGCGCACCAGTTTGTACGGAACTGGTGTGAACTTTTTTGAGAACTCATCATACGTGATGTGGATCCAAAATCTGAACCGTTCATGTGAAGCAGCACCTCGTGAAACCCCTCGGGCCCAAGTTTTACTTTGATCTAAAACTTTGATGGGCCATGAAAAATGAAAATAGTTTCCTCCCTTGATTTGCATTTCTTTTTGCTATGGCCCACCAGAATTTTAGATCAGGGTGAAAATTTGTCACATGAGGTTTCATGGAATTCCGCATCACATGGACCGTTCAGATTAAACACCCATGACACGTGTGCAAAGGTGCGCACATGCGTAGGTGCGCAGGTGAGCATGACTCTCTCTCTCTCTCTCTCTCTCTCTCTCTCTCTCTCTCTCTATATATATATATATATATATATATATAATGAGTCATATATATATATAATGAGTCATGCTTACTTGTGTACCTATGCACATGCGCACCTTTGCACACGTGTCATGGGCATCTAATCTGAACAATTCATGTGATGTAGAATTCCATGAAACCTCAGGGGACAAATTTTCACCCTGATTTAAAATTTTGGTGGGCCATAGCAAAGGAAAATGTAAATCAAAGGAGGAAACTATTTTCATTTTTCATGGCAAATCAGAGTTTCGAAACAAAGTAAAAATTGAGCCTGGGTTGTTTTCATGAGGTGCTACTTCACACATACCGTTCAAATTTTAGAGTTAAATCACATAAAATGGGTTCTCAAAAAAGTTCGCATGAGTTCCGTGCAAGCAGGTGGTGGGGTGAGCATTCGATAGATAGATAGATCCATTGTGCACATGCCAGCTAAGGACAAGTTTTCCACGGGTCCCACAGTGTATCATACCCACGTTCAAACTAGGACGACCAGTCGGCAACTGCATTTCCATGACCTGCCATCCTTTTTACAGGAGAGCGGATTACGCGACACACGGACTCACCTAGACGGTGCGGCCCTTAGCATGGGGGCCACCTTGATATATGTATTATGTATCCACACCGTCCATCTTTTATCTTTTCAGATCATTTTAAGAAATTATCAAAAATAAAGCAGGTCCAATTATCAGGTGGACCATACCATAGGAAATAGTGGTTATTGACAGTTAATGAGCCACAAAAGTTCTAGATCAGGCTTATCATTGTTTTTCCCTTCATCTAGGCTTACGTGACCTTTTCAATGGATTGGATGAAAAATAAAAACTACGTGAGCATTAAGGTGCGCTCTGAGAAGCTTTTAATGGTAGAGTCTTCAATCACCATTCTTTCATAGAATATGGTCCACCTAATATTTAGATCTTCTTCATTTTTGGGATGATGCCTAATATGATACGGAAAAACGGATGGACGGCATGGATACAGAATAGATACATCAAGGTGGGCCCCACAGTAAGGGCCGCACCGTCTTGGGTCAGGTCGGGTCTTGCCTAATCAGCTCCACCTTTACAGCATACCATGGGTTGTTGGTGGGACCCACCTTTGTCCAAATCCAAATAGCCCTGAGTGGTTGAAATTAGGATGATATGAAATTAGGATAGTAATTCAGAGTAAAATCTATTAATTAACTTCATTTCATCAACGTAAACCTCGACCTAATCTCCATCAGCTGCGGGCCCACTATTTGCATGGTCTTGATTGACGTGCATGTATGTCACGTGTACAGCTGATGAGACACCACCACTTTAAAAAATGGTAATAAACAATCACCGTACTGTGAAAAGTACAAGGAGATTTTGTCACGCGGCCCACGAACCCCGCTTTTAGCAGCAGAACGCACTCAACTCACGTTTTCGTGCGTGGCGTACGCACGTTGTCTTCTCGTAAGGGACGAGGTTTCCAGGCGGTTCATTTCAACACACGCACCCTCTGCACGTGCGGCGCTGCACGTACACACGTGCCAACATGGTTATTGTGTTGGACATGTCAGCGATGCGTATTGGGTAACAATATGCCGAAAATCAGGACGATTAACTCTCTCTAGACGGAACTTCAGCAAGCTTCTTCTCAGCCGTCCATTTATTTTATATAGGAGTGACCCACCAGATCAATGGACCAAATCGGACTTCCAATGTATTTCATCCAATTCATGGGATCCACCTTATGATCGGGTCAGATTTTCCTCATAATAGCCAGATTGGCACCGTACGATGCGTGTAAAAGTGCGTGTAGGCTAGCTAATATCATTATGTTAGATGCTGAGGCCCACTTACGATCTTTGCTTGGATCCGAAGGAATCCCAGCCAACGTTTGCAACACGTTATCCAAACCTGAAGCAGTTTTTACTTTGTACCATTTCAAGCGTGGGAAGGGTTGCTAATACTTTTATTGTAAAAGTTGACAATTTTGCAAATGTGGGCCCATGGTTGAATGATCCAGACCGTTCATCTGGTAATAACGACTTTTTATAGGGTTGCCGTGAAAATCTAAGAGATTGGACGTCCTAATCCTCTAATACTTGACTTTTTCTCCATTGAACGTGGACCATTCAATTTTTTTTTTATCTTTTCAGATGCGGCATTTTGGCCTTTCAATGGTTAATGGGCCCCACAGGATTCCTCCTATGAAGAGTCAGCTCATTCATCATCACCATTTGCTGTAGCCGTGTATTGAGATCCCTGCGATCTTCTGTTCGGTCACATGCCAAAACGATGGGCGCGAGTTGCCTGCGACCACAGGATCCCAACCAGGTGGGGCCCACTGAGATGTCTATGAGAAACGGTACGCGGCTTCGGTGGATCCCTGACTGTGAGGCCCACCTTGATGTATATGTCTTATATCCATGCCGTCCATCCGTTTTGCCAGATCAATTTAGGGTTTCAGCCCAAAAATACAGTAGATCCAAATCTCAGGTGGACCACACCATAGAAAACAGTGGGATTGAAAACCCACTATTAAAAAATTATTGGGGACCACAAGATTGTTTATTTTCCATCCAACCTGTTGATAAGGTCTCAAAGACCTGGATGAAAAGGGCCACACAAAATCCAAAGCTTTTGTGAAATCCAAGAAGTTTTTAATGGTCAACCGCCACTGTCTCTTGTAGTGTGTTCCATCTGATATTTGGATGTGCTGCATTTTTAAGTGGTCGATCTGATATTTGGATCTGTTGCATTTTTGAGCTTGTATCCTAATTGATACGGTGAAATGGATGGACGGCATGGATATAAGACACAAACATCAAGGTAGATATGGTGAAATGGATGAACGGCGTGGATATAAGACACAAACATCAACGTAGGCCCATGGTCACAGATCCACCCACCTTGCCTTCTGAAATGCCTAGCCGGTCCAACGGTTTCTCAATCTGATGTTAGGCATGATCCAGAAAATGAGCCGGATCAAAACTTTAAGTGGTCCCCACCGCAGGAAGGAAACAGTGGAAGCGGATTTCGTAATGAGTAAACTGTGTGACGTTCACCATGATTTAATAATTTTATCCACTCCGTCCATCTATTTTATCAGATAATTTTAGAGCTTGAACCTGAAAATGAAGCATATGAAAATCTCAAATGGACTACACAACATGAAACAGTGTGAATTGAACGTCTACCATTGAAAAATTCTCGGGGACCACAGAAGTTTTGGATCAAGCTTGTATTTGTGTTTTCCTTTCATACATTTTTGTATGATCTTATCAACTGGTTGGATGACAAATAAACATCAATGTTGGGCCTAGAAAGGTTTCAATGCTCCCACTGTTTCCTGTGGTATGATCTACTTGATATTTGAATATGCTTCAATTTTGAGATCAACTCCTTAAATTAGCTGGAAAAACAGATGAACAGTGTGGATAAACCACATGCATTCATGGTGGGCCCAACTGAGTTTACTCAGTACAGTACCCAATCCCATTTCGAAACAGTTGTGATGGTAAAAGGCCATATCCAAAGGAAACAATGGGAATAGAATACCCACCATTGAAATAATCCCAGGTCACCATGACATTTATATGCCATCAAAATTGTTCATAAAGTCGTTCAAAAGGACCCGTTTGGTTAGTGACCCCAATACTAGCCAGCTTGCTGGTGTCAAAGCTATATGGCCTCCACCATGATGTATGCGTTTTATCCACGCCGTCCATCATGTTCCCATCTTATTTTAGGTCATGATTTTAAAAAAAGAGGCAGATCCAAATCACAGATGAACCACTTCACAAGAAAACAACATTGATTGAAGGCCTACTGTAATGTTCATTTGCCATCCAACTAGGTGATAAGGTTACAGAGACCTGAATAAATGGAAACCACAAACATCAGCTTTTTCTAAAACTTCCGTGGCTCTCAAAAAGTTTTCAACGGTAACTACTCAATCCCCACTTTTTCCTACAGTGTGGTCCACCTGATATTTAGATTTGTCTCATTTTAGGTTCATTTCTTAAGATGAGCCGGAAAATGGATAAAACACATACATCAAGGTGGGACCTACTCTGCTTTAATGCCAGCTAGCTAGCTAGTGCAGGGGTCACTAGCCAAACCGGGTCCCATTGAAACTGGGTGAACTGAAAACACAAATATTATCATTATACAAAACTTCTTCCTCACATAAATGTGGACATCCATCTGCACTGATTTCTGTAGTGTGGCCCATTAAAGATTTGGATCTGAGTCATTGTCTGGGCCTTGTCCCAACGTGAGCTGGAGAAACAGATGAATGGATTAGATTTTTCATTGAAATATTATTGAGCAAGGTGTAGATTACAAAAGGTAAGACCTTTTTTGCCTGCCAAGCAAACTGCACTGACTCATCAAGGATTTCATGTGGATAAGTGTTGCTGTTAGAGATGAAATTTGATTGGATATATGGACACGGGATTGCTAGGTGACCGAGACGCACCGTTTAGGTTGTTAGGAGCTACTCGCTCATGAGGCGGTGAAATAACATGGTGAGACGTGCTGTCACAGATGGCCCACTGCCTTTTATAAAGCTTTTCGGCTGCATGCATAGTCAGCCCATTTCAAATCTCATCAAATCATTTCACCACTGAGGTGGTCCTCACCACTTCATCTATGTCAGTTGCGACCCGATGGGGTGTGAATTTGATTGTACCATGTGTCATTGTTGGGATAACGATCAAACATTCATCACATCTGTCAGCCTCATCTCCGACCACAATATTACATGGCCCAATTAAATCCCACCTAGTTAATCAAACTTTCAATTAGGTACCCGGACAACTTTCAACCATTCTTTTTTGTCAGTTAGCTCTAACACCGGGCCATCTGGGATACCAAGTGGCCTTTATTTGGACACTAATGAAAGGGCATGATCGTGTACATTCAATTCATGTGGGACCCACTTGTGAGGTTTATGTGGAATGCAAACCATGCATTTAATGTGACCCACAACTACCCGTGGGAATTTCTAAGGTGTGTGCCCCTCTCCCCAATGTCTCACATTTTTCCCTTCGGTGTGGCCCACCTAAGTTATTGACGTAGGTATGAACGTGATGAGGATAACCACTCTGAATCTACGGAGCTTCTCTGGACTCCTCACAGAGGCTTCTCGAATCCACGAGGAAAGAAAGCAGGAAATAGAAATAAATTCTAATAAATTCGAAATTGGTTAATTGATGAATAAAAACGAGTTCACAACCCTTTAAATAGGGGTACCAAGCAATGGGAAAGAAATCAAAATCAAACTACAACTAAAACTCGTAGAATCCGCGACTTACTATAAATAGTAAACTTACTATTTATAGACGGTCGTGATGTCTACTAGTGCGCAAGGTTTTCGGTCAAAAATAGTAAGTGTCCTATTTGGCTTCACCAAACCGTTCTCCTAATTATTCTAAGCTCTTTTCGCATTGGACGCAACTCTTAAAGCCTGACGGATGAAGAGTTATAATCAAACTAAAACTTACTATTTATAGTAAAAACGAAATTAAAATAGGGAAACGACCGTCAATCCAGGGGTATTTCGCAAATCCGGCTTACGCAACCCAGCACAGCGGGGTTGGTTGGCTAAAGTAGCTCGTTCTACCCCAAAATCATATATTTTACGCCTGATAACTCATTCCGGATTGTGAGATACGCCCGATCTAAGGTCCGACGATCCGGATCACTTCTGTCATCGACCGGGCCTTTTCTGATCCATCTTGGCCATGAAACTGTCCGCGACCTGCTCTACATCAGTCCCCTCCACTTCAAAAGAACTCGTCCTCGAGTTCTTATCAGTCCCTTCATGATACTCGGTCAGGTCCGCGACGTTGAAAGTCCGTGAGATCGCCATGTCATCTGAAAGACCAATAACATAAGCGTTGTCATTGATCTTTCGAATAATTGGGACGGGTCCAATCTTTTTATTTTTCAACTTGTTGTATGTCCCGGTTGGAAATCTCTCTTTGCGCAGATGGACCATAACGCGGTCGCCCACCTCAAACACCTTTTGTTGTCATGCTTGTCCGCTTATTCCTTATACTTCTCGTTCGAGGCATGTACCTTGGTCCGCACTTCCATATGGATGCCCATGATCTTGTCTGTCATATGTTTTGCTGCAATGCTCGTGCCTGGGTGCTTGGGCAGAGGGACCAAGTCAAGTGTGTGGCGAGACACTCGTCCGTAGATAATCTGAAATGGTGATTTCCTTGTCGAGCGGTTCACTATATTGTTGAATGCAAACTCTGCTTGAGACAAGGTCAAATCTCACTGCTTCGATTTTTCTCTTGAAATACATCGAATGAGGTTTCCCAACGTGCGATTCACAACTTCAATCTGCCCATCAGTCTGTGGGTGGTAAGTACTGCTGAATTAAAGTCGTGTATCGAATCAAGTCCACAAATTCTGCCAAAAGTGGCTAATGAACTTCGTGTCACGATCAGAAGTAATGGTCTTGAGGACCCCGTGTAGCCATATGACCTCCTTGAAGAATAGATTCGTCACGTGTGTTGCATCGAGGGTCTTCATGCATGGGATAAAGTGCGTCATCTTGGAGAAACGATCTACCACCACGAACACCGAATCCAGCCGCGTTGTGTTCATGGGAGACCAAGCACGAAGTCTATTGATAAATCCTGTCAAGGACCGTCAGGCACAGGTAACGGGGTGTAGAGACCCGTATTCTGATATTGCCCCTTGGAGGTCTGACGAACATGACAATGTTGTACGGCTTTTCCCACATCACCTACTAATTGCGGCCAGTATACCGCTCTTCCACAAGAGCTCGCGTCTTGTCTCGCCCAATGTGTCCACCGAGGCCACCTCCATGTAGCTTTTAAATAATCTGCTCCCTCAGAGAACTTTTGGAGATGCACAATTGATTCCCTTTAAAGAGAAAATCGTCCTGTACATGAAGGTCACTGGGGTAACTTTCTTGGCACTTCATCCAAGAATCTTTGAAGTCTTCATCCTCAGCATCAGCTCCTTGAAACAGTCGAAGCCGACCACCTCGTTGCTCATCGTAATAAGTAGTGATGCACGACGACTAAGTGCTCAGCCACCTTGTTCTGCTACCCTGACTTGTGCTTCAGAACGAACTTGAATTCCTGTAAAAACGTAACCCATCTAGCATGCACACAATTCACGTTAGTCTGACTATTAATAAACTTTAATGCTTGATGGTCAGTGTACAGAACAAACTCCTTTTGAATCAGATAATGCCGCCAATGTCACAGCGCCTAAACAACTACGTATAACTTAAGCTCATAAGTCGACCACTACTTTCGGGCTTCGCTGAGCTTCTCGCTGTAGAAGGCTACTGGCCTACCTTCCTGTGATAATACTCATTCAATTCCGACGTATGAAGTGTCACACTCAACCTCAAATAATTTGTCGAAATTAGGAAGCACTAGGACCGGTGTTGTAGACAAACAATGTTTAATCTTATGAAAGCTCTTGTCAGCTTTATCGGTTCACTGGAACGGTCCTTTTTTCATGCAATCTGTTATAGGCGAGACTATGGTGCTAAAATCTCACATAAATAGACGATAGAAAATCGTTAACTCATGAAAACTCCTCACCTCATGAATATTTGTCGGGATCGGCCATTCCCTAATAGCTCGCACCTTTTAATCATCCACACGAATACCTGTGGACGTTACAACAAATCCTAAAAACAACAGGCTGTCAGTTAAAAAACTACACTTCTTCAAGTTGAGGTACAACTTGTTAATTTGTAGGACCTGCAACACCTGCCTGAGATGTTTCCTGTGTTCTGCCTCATCCTATCTATATATCAATATGTCATCAAAATATACTACCACAAATCGGCCAGTGAACGGTTTTAGAACTTGATTCATCAAATGTATAAAAGTACTTGGTGCATTCGATAAGCCGAAGGGCATGATCAGCCACTCATATAACCCTTCCTTGGTCTTGAATGTCGTTTTTCACTCATCACCGGGTCGAATACGAATCTGATGGTACCCGCTCCTTAGATCTAGTTTAGAGAACACCTTGGCCCCTTCTAGCATATCGAGCATGTCTTCTAACCGTGGTATTGGGAACTGATATTTGATGGTAATTTTGTTGATTATCCGGCTGTCAAAACACATGCGTCAACTTTCATCTTTTTTTTTGCATTAATAATGCTGGTATGGCACATGGGCACATGCTCTCTCTCTCTCTCTCAAGAGACCCTTACAGATCAATTTCTCCACTTGCCTTTAAAGTATCTCACACTCCTTCGAACTCATCCAATAATGAGGGCGGTTGGGCAAGCTAGTCCCAAGGACGAGGTCTATGTGATGTTGGATGTCCCTCATGGGGACAATCCATCAGGTAAATCCTTAGGCCAGACTTCTTTGAATTCGTTTAGCAATAGTCTTAAACTTGGAGGGATGTTTGAGGGTTTCTCTTCCTCACCCTTCACCACTACGACGTATAACTCGCCGGTTTCCTTGGATTCCTCTATGAAATCCCGAATGGTCAAGAGGGAACTCCCATCCACTTTAGAGGCTTTAGGGTGGTTCTCTGGTGCCATACGGGTAAGGATTATTTTTCAATTATCCTTAATGAATATGTAGACATCATCTCGTCCCCGATGGGTCACATCACAGTTCAACTACCAGGTCAACCGAGTAGCATATGACAAGCTTCCATGTCGACCACGTCACAAAGTATTTGATCCTTATAATTTTTGCTAATTGAAAATGAGATAGTGTATTGTTCAATTACCTTGGTCTTATCCACCTTTTTTATTCAGCCAAATAATTACAGGAAAGGATGTTTCGTCGTTGGTAGCTGCAACTTGTCCACCATCATTCTTAAGACGATGTTCTCACTACTACGACTGTCTATGATTACATCACAAACCTTTCCATTGACAGTGCACCGAGTACGAAATATATTATGTTGCTGTGGATGTAATTCCTTTCGTGGGGCATACAGTAATCGCCTCACAACTAGAAATTCACCACGATCCTCGCCCGTCACTTCATCGCCACCTGCTAATTCTTCAGTGGTTTGTTCATGTTCATCAAAGTCATGGCCTTCTTCTGCGGTTCATGTTCAGTGTCCCCATCGTTTATAGTCAAGTGTGCTGCGGGACATTGAGGACAAGTATTTGATGAGTGGCCTGACTGGGCACAGCAGTAACAATTGTTCGACCTTGGCCGAGCATAAGGATTTGGAATCCTACTCGGGCCCGCTGTTGTGGGTGCTACACGTTGAGGCCTAGATGAGTTGCTCCCCATATCATAGTTTGCGGTTGTAGGAGGTTGAGGACGTTGCCAGCACTAGATCCTGTGTAGGACCCGTCATGAGGGGTCGAGTTGAATGATATAGATGAGCAGGAGCTCTTGCAAATTATGTTTCTGCCCTACCCGCCAATTGAACTGCTTCATCCACAGTCCCGACTGGGTACATCTGAACTCGATCCTGAATTATCAGTCGCAACCCACCTATAAATAGTATCACCTTCTGTGACTCAGATTTTGATAAATCATTTCGTGTAGCCAACCGCTAGAATTTCTCAGTGTAATCTGTGACGGTTCAATTTCTTTTTCGGTAATTTTGATATTGCTGAAATAATATCTACTCATAATCACTGGGGAGAAATCGTGATTAAAGAAGACGTCTCATCCGTGGCCATGATGAGATGAGCGCCTTATTCTGAAGGGCTCGTGAGAGTTGTAATTGTTTCCACCATGTAGAAGCACCAGATTTTAATTTAAACACTACCAATTTTACCCTTTTATGATCTGACACGTCCATATAATCAAAATATCTCTCTACTTCGTCTATCCAATCTAGAAAATCTTCTATACGTAATAAACCGTTAAAACTAGGAAGTTCAGCCTTACCTCGATAGTATCTTTTAGCATGATCTAGATGATCACCTCCATGGATTGGTCGTTAGGCAAAATCCTCATTAAGGTCTTCGTCGCTAGAACTTGAATCATCTGGTGTAGCCCTACGGTTTGCCACTGGTAGTGCTATACGAAAATCAGCAACCACGGGTGGTGGAGCCACCATGGGTGGTGGAGCAACCATAGGTGGTGGAGCACCACCTAGAGCTCAGGGCGAAAGTAGTGCGTCCGCAAGATGGTCGAGGGTTACTTGCAGCCCTTGCATGGTCAACTGACTCTCCCGATGGAAAGCTTTCATTCTTTCCAAAAGATAACGAATCCCTAGATCACCGTCCACAGGATTTTGATTCATACCTTCATTGTTTGTCATCGCCCCGAGGGGAATCCTCGCTTTGATACCAATTGACGCAGGGATGAACGTGATGAGGATAACTACTCCGAATCCACGGAGCTTCTCTGGACTCCTCACAGAGACTTCTTGAATCCACGAGGAATGAAAGCAGGAAATAGAAATAAATTCTAATAAATTCGAAATTGATTAATTGATGAATAAAAACGAGTTCACAACCCTTTAAATAGGGGTACCAAGCAATGGGAAAGAAATCATAATCAAACTACAACTAAAACTCCTAGAATCCGCGATTTACTATAAATAGTAAACTTACTATTTATAGATGGTCGTGATGTCTACTAGTGCGCAAGGTTTTCAGCCAAAAATAGTAAGTGTCCTATTTGGCTTCACCAAACTGTTCTCCTAATTATTCTACGCTCTTTTCACATTGGACGCAACTCCTAAAGCTTGACGGATGAAGAGTTATAATCAAACTAAAACTTACTATTTATAGTAAAAACGAAATTAAAATAGGGAAACGACCGTCGATCCAGGGGTATTTCGCAAATCTGGCTTGCGTAACCCGGCACAGTGGGGTTGGTTGGCTAAATTAGCTCGTTCTACCCCAAAATCATATATTTTACGCCTGATAACTCATTCCGGATTGTGAGATACGCCCGATCTAAGGTCCAACAGTCCGGATCACTTCTGTCGTTGACCGGGCCTTTTCTGATCCATCTTGGCCATGAAACTGTCCGCGACCCGCTCTACATCAGTTATCACAAGGGAGCATCTACTAGACGGGTTGGATGGCACTCACACATTGCGGTAGGGCCCACAAGCTCTTTCATATGAAAATGAATGTCCAAATGTAAATCATAAGGTGCAACACATCCTTCGAACATGTACTGCACACATGCAACCAATCGTAATCGTTTACCATGAAAATAATGAAAAGAAAAGGTGGACCCTATTGTAGATAGGACATAGCCAAAAAAAAAAAATCAAACAAATCATACGGTCAAAAAAAGGAGATTTGTTTGCACCAATGGACGGCTATAAAAGTAATAGGTGGGCCATACTCACATTCAATGATTCTGACGTAGGGATGAACATGATGAGGTCGAGCACCGTCTCCGTCAGGGGAAAACTATTCTGAATCCACCAACTTCTCTAGACTCCTCACAGAGAATCCTCGAATCCATAGCGAAAAGAAGATAAAAATAATTCTAAAATATTCGAAATAAATTTATTGACGATTGAAATAAGCAAGTTTACAACCCTTTAAATACGGATATCAAGCCTTGGAATAAATTTAGGAATTAAACTATAACTAAAACTCCCTAAAATTCGTAACTTACTATAAATAATAAATTTACTATTTATAGTAAGTGTCCAATGTGGCTTAACCACATTATTATCCTAATTTTTTCTAAACACTTTTCATGTTGGACACAAGTCCTAAAGCCAAGTGGATGAAGAGTTACAATCAAACAAAAGCTTATTAAAAATAGTAAAAACAGAAATAAACACGGAATTCGACTGTCGATCTGATGGAATCTCGCAAATTTTGTATGGGCAACCCCGCATAGCCGGGTTGATTGGCTAAAGTAGCTCGTCCTACCCAAAATCATATATGGTACGTTGAGTAACTCATTCTGATTTGTGAGATATGTCTATTTTAAGGTTTTGACAGTCTTGATGACTTTTGCCTCTGATCGGGCCTCCTTTGGTGCATCTTGGACATGAAAGTGTCTGCCATTAGTCCCCTCCACTTTGAAAGAACTCGTCCTCGAGTTATCGTCCTGCTTCGGTTCATGAGACTCAATCAGGTGCGCCCTGTAACAATACCCAGATCAAAAGTTGTGATCAATTTACGGTCCACCTTCTTTTCGTCCAACCATGCTAGGAATGTATTTGCGCCACGTCCTACATCTGACCCCTCCACTTGAATAAATAAAATAATAAAATAATAAAATAAAACTAGTCTTTGAGTTAGTTAAGGGGCTTAGCTCATGATTATCAGATAACTTCTGACACTGATATTTATTACACAATACATATACCCATGCCCTCCTTGACTTGACTAGTATGGATCAATTCATTCACTTGTGCCTGTAAGATCCTACATTCTTTTGGATAATGTGGGGAATTAGGCAGACTTGCCCCTTAAACAAGATTAATGTGATTTTGTATATCTCATATGAGATGCAATTTATTAGAAAGTTCATCGAGGACAATCGCCTTGAACTCTAGGCAATTAAGTAGATTTGCTCCTAAGACAAGATCGATGTGATTTTGTACATCTCGTATGAGAGGCAATTTATTAGGGAGTTCATCGAACATAATCTCCTTAAACTCCTGCAACACTTGTTTCAAATCCTCTGGGATGTTCACAAGCTCCATATATTTTTCCTTTTCAACTATTGTATTTACATCTCCTCTCACCTCAGATTGTTTGATGAAATCATGCTTGCTTATGAGAGATTATCCCTCTACTTTAGAAGTCTTGGGTTGATTTTTTGTTCTCATAGGGACAAGGATAATATTTTTACCATCTTTAATAAATATAAATATATTATCCCGACCTCTATGCATAGCATTAATATTATTTTGTCATGATTGACCAAGTAACATGTGATAAGCTTCTATGTAGACTATGTCACACATTACTTCGTCTTTATAATATTTACCAATGGAAAAGGATACATGACATTGTTTAGTTATCTCTATTTTGTTTACCTCCTTGATCCATCCAATCATGTACGGAGATGGGTGTCTTTCTGTTTTTAGTTGTAGCTTTTCCATCATTATCTTTAACACGAGATTCTCATTGCTCCTAATGTCGATGATCACATTACAGACCTTTTGGTGTACAATGCACTTCATTCGAAAGATATTGTGCCGTTGTAAATTTATCTTTACCTTTGGCATGTATAACGACTTCCTCATTATCAAAGCAGTGGTCTGCGATTCAACATCATCGGTTGATGCTCTACAGAAATCGGGGTTGTGTCGTACAGCGACCACAAGTGGTTGAAAATCGCCTTGGGTTTGAGGCGAAATTAGCACATCTGTAATACGGTCGAGGGTTGCCTGTAACCCTTGTAGGTCAACTGACTCTCCTGATGGAAAGTTTATATTTTTTCCAAAAGATAATGAATCTATGAATTACCGTCCATAGGATTTTGGTCCATACCTCCGTTGTTTGCCATCGGCCTGAGGGGAGTCCTCGCTCTGATACTAATTAACGTAGAGATGAACGTGATGAAGTCGAGCATCGTCTTCCTCAGGGAGGATAACTGTTCCGAATCCACGGAACTTTTTTGAACTCCTCACAAAGAAACCTCAAATCTACGAAGAAAAGAAAATAAAAATAATTCTAAAATATTCAAAATAAATTTATTGATGATTAAAATAAATGAGTCTACAACCCTTTAAATAGGGATATCAAGCCTTGAATAAATTTAGGAATTAAGATATAACTAAAACTCTCTAAAATTCATAACTTACAAGTATTTTATGTAGGTTATTATCCTAATTTTTCTAAACACTTTTTAAGTTGGACACAACTCTTAAAGTCCAACGGATATAGAGTTACAGTCAACTAAAACCTACTAAAAATAATAAAAAGGGAATAAACAAAGAATTCGATTGTCAATGTGATGAAAGCTCACAAATTTGGCGTGGGCTTGGACCATCAATTTAATGAAATCTCACAAAATCGGGATGGGCAATCCGGCATAGCCAGGTCGACTGGCTAAGATATGCTGAGTAACTTACTGTGGTTCGTGAGGTACGCCTATTTTAAAGTTTCTATCGTTGGTACGGATTCTGGCTCCAATCAGGCTTTCTCTGGCCCATGTTAGACATGAAAATGTCCACAACCCGCAGACCCGCCCTGCATCATATTGAAGATGGGAGGTATTGGTTTGGATATCGAGAATAACATGCATCATTTTAAAGTTGTCATGCCAGCCGGATCCACAATAAGGCTTTACGAGCTAATGCTTCAGCTCCAATGTGATTGTGGAGTAGCGTAATGTATTCATGACATCCAATCCGCCCATCAGGTGCGGCCCACTTTATTTGTCTTAGGAACTAGAAATCAGGAGGATCCAATACTTAGGTGGGCTCCACCAAGCAAAATCATGAGGTGGCTCACTTGAGCTTTGGAATTGCCTAATTTTTGGGATGTCCATCTTTTGAATGGATTAGATAGCATATACAAAAGTGCAGTGGACCAACTGTTCTTGTGGTGTGGCCCACCTGAGTTTTGGATCAACCTGATTTGTGGGCACCACAGCAAACATTAAGGGCCACACATGATGGACGGATTGAACGTTGTGCATACGTCACGGTGGGGTCCACACACTTTGCTGTGGCCAAGCTTAAGTGCTCAGTCTTGATAATGTGGAACACGTGTATGATATTTGGATCATACACGTGTTAGCCCATTATAGATGACCCACGCCCCCAAAAACCACAATTGTCACACGATCACAGATATTATAATGCCTAACCTCATTGGTGGCTAGGATCATCCAAACAGCTTGATTATTGGGGGTAGAGGTGTACACGAGTCGAGTTGAGCCGAGTATTACCCAGCACGTGCTCAGCTCAGACTACTCAAGTCCCAGCTCGTGCTCTACTTGGTTCAGCCTTTGAGCTCAGAACAGCAGCTCGTGCTCTGCTCGGTTCGGCCTTTGAGCTCAGAACAGCAGCTTGTGCTCAGCTCGTCCGAATTTGAGTAGATTTCGAGCTGAGTTCGAGCTGAGTTTTCGAGTCAAGTCTGAGTTTTAGCAATCCATCACCACATATATATATAAAACCTGACGTAGAGCGGGTCGCGAACAGTTTCATGGCCAAGATGAATCAGAAAAGGCCCGGTCGACGACAGAAGTGATCCGGACCATCGGACCTTAGATCGGGCGTATCTCGCAATCCGGAATGAGTTACCTGACGTAAAATATATGATTTTGGGGTAGAATGAACAACTTTAGCCAACCCCACTACGCCAGGTTGTGCAGCCTGAAATCGCGAAAAACCCCTGGATCGACGGTCGTTTCCCTGTTTTAATTTCATTTTTACTATAAATAGTAAGTTTTAGTTTGATTATAACTCTTCATCCGTCGGGCTTTACGAGTTGCGCCCAACGTGAAAAGAGTTTAGAATAATTAGGAGAACAGTTTGGCGAAGCCAAATAGGACACTTACTATTTTTGGCCGAAAACCTTGCGCACTAGTAGACATCACGACCGTCTATAAATAGTAAGTTTACTATTTATAGTAAGTCACGGATTTTAGGAGTTTGAGTTGTAGTTTGATTCTAATTTCTTTCCCATTGCTTGGTACCCCTATTTAAAGGGTTGAACTCGTTTTTATTCATCAATTAATCAATTTCGAATTTATTAGAATTTATTTCTACTTTCTGTTTTCTTTCCTCGTGGATTCGAGAAGTCTCTGTGAGGAGTCCAGAGAAGCTCCGTGGACTCGGAGTTTTTATCCTCATCACGTTCATCCCTGCATCATAACCTCATTTCAAATTCAATTAAATGAAAGTGAAAAATCAGAACTATTGCATAAATTAAAATCCAAACAAAAAAGAAAAAAGAAAAAAAAAAGGATTAATATGAACAGTGAACACTTACCGGACTGGATTGGGGCGACCGGATTGGCAGCCGGCAGGGGCGAGCGGGGGTTGGTAGGGTTGCAGGGGCAGACAATAGGGCGACCATGCAGGTAAGGAAGGCTGAGGGAGAGAGAGAGAGAGAGAGAGAGAGAGAGAGAGAGAGGCTCGCTGGCCAGACTGACAAAGAGGGCGTGCGTCGGTGCGGCCGTGCAGGTAGGTAAGGGAGGATGAGGGAGAGTAGAGAGAGAGAGAGAGAGAGAGAGAGAGAGAGAGAGAGAGGACGGCCGCCGGACTAACAAAGAGGGTGGAATGGAAGAGAGGGAGGAAATAGGGAGAGAGGGTTAGGGTTGGGCGCCAAGCGAGTTAGATTTGAAAAGGGACAGGGTTTTTTGTATTTGGAAGGGTATATATACCTTGTACCGAGTCGAGCCAAATTCGAGTAGTATTCGTGTCGAGCCAAGTCGAGCTGGGTCAAGCTCGTGCTCAGCTCGAACTCATTTTGAGCACCAAAAATCAGCTCATGCTCGGCTCAAACTCACTTCGAGCCGAGTCGAGTCCAGCTTTTTCGGGCTGAGTCGAGTCCAGCTTTTGACCGTGCTAACTCCGCTTGTGTCCAACTCTAAATGGGGGCCGCTCCAAGAGGATAGCCCAAAGATACAGCCTGGATCCGCTGCAAGTTAGTGCACGTGGGACCCCTACTCGCGTGTGCGGCAATGTTGATACTCAGGCAGTGTGATGGGGGTGATGGATGATACGCGGCCACTTATAAATTACTTAGAAATTGCATATGTGAGATGCCCATTATTCAAATTAAACTGTCGAAATTGTGGGTCCCAGTTTGGATGTATTATTAACCAATCTCCAAACATAGCTGATGGGTTCTTACTCTTGCTCCTGTAGTAGACTCTTAAGAGTGCAACACCCGGTCAAGGGTTCGAGTGCCCATAGGTGGCCATATTCCACCATAGCGTATGTGTGGGGGGTGCGTGTGTGTTAAAAAATAAATAAATAAATAAAATTGATACATATCTGATTACCTATAATGGTGGAAATTATTGGAATGTTAAAATTTGAAACCCAAGTTCAAAAAAATAAAATAAATAAATAAATAAATAAATCAATGCTAAAATAGCAAGTGTCCACGAATCAATGGTCAGGATTCTTTAAATGCCTCGGTTACACTGTACAATGAGTGCCTGCGCATCAAGTTTTTATTTTTATTTTTTTGGAACGCAGGTATGCAAATTTTGCACCTTTGAGGTGTGTATGAGCGTAGATATCAACTCCCTAAAATACGAATCGGATTGCGCACTGAGTTACTCAGTAACCTTTTATCGTACTGAGTAAACTCAGCTGGGGCTACTGTGAATGTGTGTGAGTTATCCAAGCCGTCAATCCGTTTTTCCAGCTCATTTTAGTGGTTGATCTGAAAATTGAAGAATTCCCAAGGCTCAAGTGTGCCACACCACAGGAAACAGTGGGAATAATGACTTCCACTGTTGAAACCTTGATAGGGCCCACAGTGATGTTTATTTGTCATCAAACATGTTCATGAGATCATACAAACATGGATGAAGGGAAAACACAGATAACAGATTAACCCAAAACTTTTGTAGCCCCCAAGAAATTTTCTACGGTAGAATTTCCGTGGTGAGGTCCACTTGAGATTTGGATATACTTCAATTTTTGGCTAAAGCCCTCAAATTATCTCTTAAAATGGATGGACAGAGGGAATCGGATTGTGTACTGAATTACTCAGTACCTTAAGGGGTACTGAGTAAACGTGGAAAGAAGCTATTGGCTGTAAGATGTGGGGCCCGATCCCTCCTCCAAACGGCGACAGAAACGCCGTTACCCTCTTTCTCTCTTCTGTAAAAGGAAACAGAGACGTAAATGCTCATCTCTCTCTGATGGAAAAAAAAAAAAAACCCACCGTCGATCCTCTCCGCCTCCTCTCGCTCGGCATCTCTCTCGCTAAGTCTCTCCATTAGTGCGAAAAAGATATATATATATATAAAAAAAAAAAGAGTGAGGGAGCTTGATTCACTCTCGTTCTCTGTGCCCCCTCCCTCTCTATTTCTCTCTCTAAGAAAATCTTATGCCTTCCATCTCTAACGCCATCTACACTCCAACTGGGCCATGGGCGGCAATTACAACAGGTCTTTCTCTACAAAAATTAATCATATATAATTTAAATGCTTAAGACCAAAAATTAGTCATATATAAAGTTCAAATGGACCACACCACAGGAAACAATGTGAATTAAATGTCTACCATTGTACAATTCTTTGGGCTATGGAAGTTTTGGATAAGTTTATATTTGTGTTTTTCCTTCATCCATGTCTTTATGATATTATGGACAGGTTGGATGACAAATAAAAATCACTGTAGGGCCTAGCGGGGCCTAGAAAGGTTTCAACGGTAAAAATCATTATTCAAAATGTTTTCCTGTGGTATGATTCACTTGATCTTTGGATATGCTTAAATTTTGAGCTCAACGTCTTAAATTTGCTGTAAAAACGGATGGGCGGTGTGGATAGATCACATACATTCAAGGTGGGCCCAACTAAGCTTACACAGTATGATAAGTAAGCACCAGCGCAATCCAATTTCCACCGGAGAGAGATGAGCATTTACGTCTCTGTTTCCTTTTACGGAAGAGAGAGAAAAAGAGCGAAAGAGGGTAACGGCGTTTCTGTTGCCGTTTGGAGGAGGGATCGGCCCCACATCTTACAGCCAATAGCCTCTTTCCACGTTTACTCAGTACCCCTTGAGGTACACAGTCCGATTCCTAGACAGAGAACATATTTAAATCATGGTAGACCCCACAGAGTTTACTCAGTACGCTTAGCATGCTGAGTTACTCAGCACGCAATTCGCTTCCCTAACCTACGTAATTAAAGAGGAAATTGGATTGCCAGCTTACCGTACTGAGTAAACTCAGTTGGGCCTATTGTGAATGTATTTTGTTTATCCACGCTGCCCATCCGTTTTTCCATGTCATTTTAGTGGTTGAGTCCAAAATTGAAGAATATCCAAAACTCAAGTGGACCATAACAAAGTAAACAGTGGGAATGATGATTTCCACCGTTAAAACCTTCTTATGGTTCACACTGATGTTTATTTGTCATCCAACCTGTTTATAAGATCACAAAGACATGGACGAAGATAAAACAGAAATATGAGCTTGATCCAAAAACTTCCGTGTCCTCTAAGAATTTGTCAATGGTAGACATTCAATTCATACTTTTTCCTATAGTGTGGTCCACTTGATATTTTTACATGCTTCGTTCTTTACAATAAAATTATCCAATAAAATGGATAGACAGAGTGGATAAAATACATAAACCACGGTGGGCCCCACAGGTTTTACTCAGTACGCAATCGGCTTCCATTAAAGAGACACTCCCAGACTTCTAGTGGGAATCGGATTGGCTACTCCCCCTGCCACCGTCCAATTGCTAGTGGTCAGTGCTCTGTGAGACTTACTATGATGTATATGTTTCATCCATGCTGTTCATATATTTTTATAGATCATTTTATGGTAGGAGATAAAAAATGAGGTATATCCAAATTTCAGTTGGACCACATTACAAGAAACAGTGTTGAATGAACGCTGACCATTAAAAACATTTTAGGGCCATAAAAGTTTTGGATCAAGCTTATATTTGCTTTTTTACTTCATATGAGTCTGCGTGACCTAATCAACAGATTGGATGTCAAATAAACAGTACTTAGGTGGATTTTAATGATGGATATCCAATCACTATTGTTTTCCTATTGTTTTCCTGTGGTGGGATCCACCTGATATTTATATCCCTCTCATTTTTTAAATCAAGCCGGAAAATGATCCGTAAAAATGTATGAACAGCATGAATGAAATACACACATCATGGTGGGGCCCATAGAGCACCGACCACCAGTCACCGGGCTGGTGGCAGGGGGAGTAGCCAATCCGTTTCCCTCCTAGTTGCCTCATTACACTTGGATAGTTCAATCGATCAATCTGAACCGTCAATTCAGAACACATTTCAAAACTGTGGATGAGATGACTACAATTGCCAGAGAAAGGTGATTCTTTACAATCCGGGTTATATATATGGGTGTAATGCGGAATAGGGTAATTGAAACATTGTTTTCGAAAGAGTTATAATTTGGAGAATGAAAATTTAAGGCTTTCTACTTTAAGGTTTGATTGTAAGTTGATTTCATCCCTTATAATTTTATTTTTCATATTAATTTAATTGTCGCTATGTGTTGTAAGTTTTTCCCTGCAAGTATTTTTCTACATAAATTATCATATTCATTTTGCATTCTCATTTTTTATTTTTTAGTTTAATGTTTGTTTGAATCATGTCTAAGTCACGTTGGGGTGATGCTTCCGTACTCAATAACATATGTGCTTTATACCCATGCGGTCCATCAGTTTTAATAATTTATTTTAAGGTATAATCCAAAAAAATGAACCGGAGATGCAAATCTCAAGTGAACCACCCCAAAGGCAATGGCATGTTAAAAACTTACTTGCGCCCACATTAATGTTTATTCTACTGATAAAGTCATATAAACCTCAACAAAGAGAAAGCACAAATATCACCTTGATCCAAAACTTATAGCCATCAAAATTTTGAGCTTTTAACCATGGGCATGGTTCATTTGAGATATGGATATGCTTTTCATGGTTGTAACTGTTGGGGGCCTTGCACAAAACCTTAGGATCTAGCGTCCCAAAAATACCAGAATTATGAGATAATAAAGCAATGAAATAAATCAAAACACAAAACACAAGACACAAGAGATTTTTACGTGGAAAACCCTCAAAGAGTTAAAAACCACGGGACCTCGTCCAGATCAACAATCCACTATCAAGTAGAACGTTACAACCGATCACATGCAAACACCGCTTGAATCAAACATTCTCCACTCACGCAGGAGTAGATAAACAATAAGAGAATGAAAGAAAAATGAAGAGATCTCACCGACCACGAGGACATAGAAGCTCTGAGACATCGACTCCCTTTCACAAGTTTCCTCTCTCTCTCTCTCACCTTTAATAGCCCTAAACCCTTTGGCAAACCCTTGCAAAGCTTTAAGAAACCCTCTTGCATTCCCTAAAAAAATTCTAGGGACCTCCTATTTATAGTTTAGGAAACTCTCTTTCGCACCCTTGCAAAAGCCGCCTCAAAATTTTATATCCCGCACAAAATCGGACTCAAATCTGCGTAACCTTGACTAATCGAGTAGTGTCCTCGACCGGTCGAGCACCTCCCTCAACTAGTCGAGCACCACGGGAAAAATAAACTCAAAGTTGCTGAACTTTGAGTCGAACAAGTTTGAGGTTTGTAGAAACCTAGCTGGCTTGAAGAAGGTGAATCCCTCCTAGGTCGGAAAGGGAGAGTTTTGATGGGATTTTCTCCCAGACTCGACTAGTCGAGTGAGGCTCACGACCGGTCGAGCCTGGAAGGAAATCCCATCAAAACTCTCCCTCTCCGACCCATAAGGGATTCACTTTCTTCAAGCCAACTAGGTTTCTACAAACCTCAAACTTGCCCTTGAGCAAAGCCTTGGTCATCATGTCTGACCCATTATCGTCCGTGTGGACCTTCTCAAACTGTAACACCTTCTGTTCCAAAGTATCCCTGATCCAGTGATACTGAATCTTTATGTGCTTCGACTTGGAATGCTGACTTGAATTCTTCGTCAAGTGTATAGTACTTTGACTATCGCAATAGACCACGTGCCCCTCCTGCTTTAGACTAAGTTCCTGTGGGAACCTTTTCAACCAAAGCATATCTTTGCATACCTCTGTGACCACAATGTATTCGGCCTCTGTCATCGACAATGCTACGACCTTCTGTAGCTTGCTCTGCCAAGAAACAGCTCCCCCTACAAACGTGAACATGAACCCCGATATAGACTTCCTGGAGTCTATATCACTTGACATATTTGCATCTGTATAGCCTTCTAACACAGGTTTACCGTTACCATAGCATAGGCTTAACCAGGATGAGCCTCTTAGATACCGCAGTATCTATTTCACCGCTGTCCAATGTTCTTTGCCAGGATTGACAAGATACTGACTAATAACACCAACTGCATATACTATGTCTGAGCACGTACACACCATAGCATATATCAAACTTCCTACTGTCGATGCATAGGGTATCTTCTGCATCTCATCCACCTCTGCCTTCGTCTTAGGATAATGTCTGTCGCTCAATCTGAAGTGACAATCCAATGAAGTACTGACCGGCTTCGCTACATTCATATTGAACTGCTCTAAGACTTTCTCAATATACCGCTCTTGTGATAGCCAAAGTTTCCTGCTGTTTCTGTCACGGGTTATCTTCATTCCTATGATCTGTTTAGCCGGGCCCAAGTCTTTCATCGCGAACGACTTGCCCAACTCTTGTTTCAGCCTGTGAATCTTCTTGATGTCTTTTCCCATGATGAGCATATCATCAACATATAATAGCATAACTAAGAAATCACCATATGAGAACTTGCGCGTGAACACGCAGTGGTCTGACTCCGTCCTGTCATATCCATGCTTTAACATAAACTAGTCAAACTTCTTGTACCATTGTCATGGAGTTTGTTTCAGGCCAAACAAGCTCTTCCTTAGCCTACACACTATATGCTCTTTGCCCTTAACTTCAAACCCCTCTAGTTGGTGCATGTAGATCTCTTCTTCCAAGTCACCATGAAGAAGGTAGTTTTAACATCTAACTGCTCTATCTCCAGATACATGCTAGCCGCCAACCCAAGCAACACCCGTATGAATGTCATTTTCACCACTAGTGAGAATATCTCCTTGAAGTCTATACATTTTCTCTGACTGAACCCTTTTACCACAAGTCTGGCCTTAAACCTTGTCTGCGAATTCTTCTGCTCAATCTTCTTTTTAACACTCACTTGTTGCTTAGAGCTTTCTTGCCCTTAGGCAGTTTCACCATATCATAGGTGTGGTTCTTATGCAAGGATTACATCTCCTCTTGCATAGCTTTCAACTACTCCCCCTTATACTCGTCGGCTAGAGCCTTAGAATAATCTTCTGGCTCTCCCCCATCAGTGAGCATAATGTACTCATGCGGCGAGTACCTCTTGGATGGTTGTCTGTCCCTAAATGACCTCCTTACCTGTGGCTCAACAGGTGGATCAAGTGGGGGCTGCTCCCCCGATCCTTCTTCTATAAGAACTTCTTGGTCCTCTATACCTTATTGTACTCCCCTGTCATCAGGCACCACGGGAGGAATAACCGGATCCATGTCCTCTAACTCACCTAAGCTACGCTGGTTCTTCTCTGGCTTACCAATGTCTCTATACACTGATCTTCAAAGAAAACCACATCTCTCCTCCTGACGAGCTTTTTCTCGATCGGATCCCACAGTCTGTAACCAAAATTTTCATCATAGTACCCCAAGAACACACACTGCCTGATCTTCATATCGAGCTTGGACCTCTCATCCTTTGGTACGTGAACAGATGCCCTGCATCCAAACACCTTGAGATGACTGTACGATGGATCTTATCCAGTCCACATTCTCGAGTACTTCTCCATTCAGCGGGGCTAATGGAGACCTGTTTATCAGATATACTACCATGTACATTGCTTCTCCCCAAAATGTCTTGGGCAACTTCGTATGGGATAACATGCATCTGATTCTCTCAACAATAGTACGATTCATTCACTCAGCTACACCATTATGCTAGGGGGTCTTGAGAACCATCTGTTCATGTCGTATATCCAGGGACTTACAATACTCATGGAAGTAACCGATGTATTCACGACCATTGTCAGTACGGACGCACTTTAATGATCTACTTATCTCTCTCTCGACTATAGCATGAAACAATTTAAACACACCAAAGACCTCGTCCTTGAATTTCAAAGTATAAACCCAAACCCTCCTAGATGCATCATCTATAAAAGTAATAAAATACAATGCCCCACATAAGGTTTTTGTCCTCATAGGACCACAAACATCAGAATAAACCAAATCTAATGCATGTACTTTATTAACATGAGAAACAGATTTAATAAATGAAACTCTATGTTGTTTTCCTGATAAACAATCAAGACAGGTTTTGAGAGGTATACTTGTCATGTCTGGAAGGAGCCGCTTTTTCGCTGGTACCTGAAGCCCTTTCTCACTCATGTGGCCTAGACGTCTGTGCCACATGTCAAAAGCTGAATCTTCGGCTGCGTTCAATCCACCCTTTCACACAGTGACACTTGCCTTGTAAAAGGTGCAACACTTCTTTCCTTTGGCTGTGATCAACGAACCCTTAATGAGCTTCCAGTGCCCACCAACAAATCAGCTTTTATAGTCATCATCATGTAACCTTTCCGTCGACATCAAGTTAAGGCAAAGGTCTGGGATATGCCTCGCATCCCTGAGAACCAATGTGCAGCCCACATCGGTCTTCACACAAATATCACCGACCCCTACGATCTTCGATACGCTAGAATTTCTCATCTTCACGGTCCCAAAGTCACCTGACTTATAGCTTGTGAAGAAGTCTCTATGTTAAGTCGCATGAAACGAGGTTCCCAAGTCTATCACCCAATCGGTGTCCTGACTCGTAGCTGTGAGATAAACATCATGATCTGCTGAAAGAATAACTACAATGTCGCCGTCTGAAGCGACCGCAGTGAAATTTGATTAATCTTCCTTCTCTTTTCCTTTTCCTTTCTTGTCGTTCTTATTCTTACGACATTCATGCTTATAGTGACCCTTCTTGCCACAATTTCAGCATTCAACATCCTTCATGGTACTCGACTTACCTCTTAATTTATCTTGGGCCTTTCCGCCCTTTCTGTTCTTTTCTCTCCTCCGTTCTTGTGTCACAAGGGCTTCTTGCTGAGTCGACCCCTGAGACTTCCTCCTTGTCTCCTTACTGAATTGACAACTAGTTACCTGTTTCATGGATATCTTTCCGTCTGGCGTGAAGTTACTTAGAGACACCACCAATGTCTCCAACTGCCAGGCAATGAGCTAAGCAATAGCAAAGCTTGTAATTCATCATTCAGGATCATCTTCATAGGAGAGAGTTGGTTCAAAATATTGCTGACCTCATTCATATGCTCAGCCACAGAACCACCATCTTTGAACTTGAGATTCATAAGTCGTCATATCAGGAAAATCTTATTGTCGGCTGTCTTCCTCTTATACAGCCCTTATAGTTTCAGCCATAGGCTAGCAGCTGAGGTCTCCATAGACACATGGTGGAACACAGAATCATCCAACCATTGTCTAATAAACCCCATCGCTTTCTGATCCAATTTCTTCCAATCATCATCAGACATATTCTTTGATTTCGCTAATATGCCTAGAATTGAAGCATGCAAGTCCTTGCAATAAAACAAGTCCTCCATCTTAGCCTTCCATATGGTCCAGTTAGAACCATTGAGGCTGATCAGCCTTGATAAGCCACCTTCCATAATTCAAAACCGATCCCACTCTATTCAATAAACTTAGCTCTGATACCACTTTGTTGAGGGCCTTGCACAAAACCTTAGGATCTAGCCTCTCCAAAACACTAGAATTATGGGATAATAAGCAATGAAATAAATCAAAGCACAAAACGCACAATACAAGAGATTTTTACATGAAAAACCCTCAAAGAAGTAAAAACCACGGGACCTTGTCCAGATCAACAATCCACTATCAAATAGAATGTTATAACCGATCACAAGCACACACCGCTTGGATCAAACCTTCTTCACTCACGCATGAGTGGATAAACAATAAGAGAATAAAAGAAAATTGGAGAAATCTCACCAATCACGAGGACGTAGAAGCGTTTAGATGTCGACTCATTTCCACAAGCTTCCTCTCTCTCTTTTCTCTCTCTTTCTCTCTCTCTCTCTCTCACCTTTGATAGCCCTAAACCCTTTAGCAAACCCTTGCAAAGCTTTAGTAAACCCTCTTGCATTCCTTAGAAAACTCACCTTAAGGACCTCCTATTTATAGTTTAGGAAACTCTCTTTCACACCCTTGCGAAAGCCGCCTCAAAATTCCGTATCCTGCACAAAATCGGACTCAAATATACATAACCTCGACTGGTCGAGCAATGTCCTCGAACGGTCGAGCACCTCCCTCGACTTGTCGAGCACCACAGGAAAAATAAACCCAAAGTCACTAGATTTGAGTCGAGCACCACTCTCGACCGGTCAAGTGAGGCTCATGACCGGTCGAGCCAGGGAGGAAATCCCATCAGCAACTATGCTTTGAAATAAGATGAAAAAACCAATGGCTAACACTGATGTACAACACATAAATCCAGGTGAGCCCCATGGCAATAGTACTAGGGTAAAACCTAATCCACTCTCTCCTTTTTTGAGCCCTGGTACAAACTCATGTCAGGAACCTGATAGTCGGATTGGATCTCATCCACATGAAATCGTTACCCCACGTCAGTGAAAGTAATCATGTTCGTATAAAAGCCATGCAAGTGTATTTGAACAAGTCTCCTATAATAGTAGTTCCACACGTAAATCTCAAATCTCTTACAGCTTTCTCTTATTATAGCTTATTTGTTTCCGGGAATCTCTCTCCCGCTATCTGGTAACAATAACTCGTGAGTTGACTCGTCCGACTATCGGACATAACCCATTAGCAAATATTCTGGTGAGTCGAGTTTTTGAGTTTTTAAACACTGGTATCAACGTCATCATATATAGATGGTGTAGATTGATTATAGAATGACATGTGTTGATGCAAGAATATGGACCACCCTTCGTCGAACTCTGAGTACTCAGAACAAACCCTGGTCCTACGCGGAAAGGTAAGCAAAGGAGATCCTGGCTCAAGCAGGGGACCCTTCGATGCCTAAGTCAAGCTAAGAAATCTGGGTCTGAGTAGTGTAGAGTAGAGAGGGTATAAGATATTGCGTACCGTTTCTGTAGAAATGTACCGTTTTTATACCTGAAGGTTGCTTAGGACATGCCCAATAATCTAAGCGTAGTCATAGCCACTACGTGAGGGCTACGCATGTGCGGTAATTGGCGGTTATCCCAAGATCATGCCACGAGCACTACTTGATTGTGGCACGAGCACTGCCTCTGCTGAGACTTAGACATTATCCGAGCTGACCTCATGGTCCCAACCTCACTCGGTGACCCGAATCTATGGATGCATGGAAGCGGACTGTCAATATACTAAGCAGCTCGGCTTGGAATACTAGTCCTCAGTTCGAGGGAGTGACCCCTGGCTCGATAGTACCATGGTCGAATAGATGCTTTCCCATGTTCTGAGTCGTCTCAATCAGGTTGGACGTAATGTCGCAGCTCTGAGGCTCGACCTGTCTTGTAGAATGCACGACTTATCTCGAGTCCAGGGTCAACGTTAGCATTCATCCAGAATCCTCGGATCGGACAATCGCCTCAGATCGCATATGTGTTTGCTCAAAGGCCCGATCACTGATGTCGGAGTTAACCTCGATTCGACTTAGTTCGGATTTTTCCATAACAGAAGCCCCATACTCTTTAAGTCTGAGCTTAGACTCAGAGAGTAATGGAAAGCAAATCGAGGCCTGGGGAGGTGAACCGTCGATTTTTCTATAACGATTGGATTGAACGAAGCATCCCCATTATAGTCTTTGGAATCCGTGTTTCGCACGGGGCTGGTCATCGCTCCCACTCCTACCATTGTGCATCGTCCACGTGGCTGCATATGTCGAAGCGGTTCGGTCGAGTAGATTGGGGGGTGCCACGTGTATCTCGAAATATGAAGAGTCATTGGAGCATTGGGCGCTGGTGGCTCACAGATCAGAACAATGTGTAAAGACGGCTATTCATTAACTGTTGACTGCGCGCGGGTCGGGATGACTTTTGGCTATTCATATCATGCATCGCCACGTGCATAGGAGGGCTCGGATCCGAACCGTTTCAGATTCGGCTATAACTGTTCATCATGATGGTGGGCGGCAGGCTCAGGTTATAAAAAATCTTGACACCTCTTCCATTTTATTCTCCTCACATTTGAATACTCTTATGGCATTCTCTCGTCTCTGCCCTTCTTCCCGAGACATGTTGTCAGTAAAGAGGATTCCGTCTGGGCTCACCTGTCGGAAAAGGGCATCATCGCCGGAGTAAATCGCCATAGCGTTGTGAGTCTCCTACCACTTTTCTTTATTCGTAATGTCGAGCAAAGTCCGCGAGGTCTTGAACGAGTCAGAACCTGAGAGTACAGACTCCGAGCATCGGAGCTCGGAAGGTCCTCTCGAGGCCATCCCACTCTACCCCCCGCCCAAGAGGAGTATTGGGGTGGAGTCTAAGTATCGGGCTAAGGGGACAACAAGGATATCCCGAGACCCTGCTGGGAGGTCGTTGATCGGGCCCTCGGGTGATCGATCCAAAGCTGGAACTCCGTGGGGATCGGTCTCTGTTGAGTCTCAATTGGCTTGCCTTCGAGTCAAGTATCGGATTCCAGACTCGGTGTATATGAGGGCTCCTTCTTACACGGATGGACCGGGAACCCCTTTCGACGGGGAGATTGCCATCTTCCATTGCACCCTACAATGCAGACTCTAGTTTTCACTTCACCCCTTCGTGCACGAGGTGCTGGCGCAGCTAAAGCTCGCTCCAGGTCAGCTCGTTCCAAATGCATGGCGTATCTTAGTGTCATCGTACATCATCTGGTGACAAGTGGAGAACCAGGAGCTTTCATCAGACGAGTTCTTGGCAATGTACCAGGCAAAGCATGACAAGGCCGAACCATATTAGTACTATCTCTCAGCCACGGTACAATACACTCCAAGCCTCGTCGCCAAACTTCATACTTCCAACAAAGACTGGAAGGGAAAATGATTTTGGGCCTAGGGAGAGTGGGAGGCTCCGGGATTCGAGCTCAGACACCTCTGAGTCCCCTCCAAGGTATTGGACCAAGTACGTGTAGATTTTCTTATCTTTTTCACTCGCAGTTTATTTAACAGCCCCTACTTTTGCTTGTAGACTATCCGAAGGGGGCGCTAGAACTATCTTCCCACCTCCGAGCCCAGATAGTCAGGGTTCGTCTGCTCGGCGAGGAAGGCCGTACCTGGCACTACAAGATCAATCCAGACAACCTTGTTTCGTCTAGATTTTACAGATTTAGACCTTTTCTAGCCGCGCTAGGTAAGCCTTTTAATTAGATCTCGCGCTTAAGTTTCTCGATTAGATGAGGCTAACCCTTCCTGTTGATTAGGAATGTCTGAAGCCTTAGGGTCGAAGAGAAAAGGGGGGAGGGGGGGATAGTACGTCCCTCCTTTAATCATATTTTGGCGTCGGCGCCGGTGACTCCGGTCAAGGTAACGACTCAGAGAAAGAAGACTCCAGCACCCGAGTCTGAGGCTCAGGAGAAGATTCTAGCACCCGAGGTAGTTGTGGCCGAGCCTTCTATGGCCGAAGTAGCTGCGATGCGAGTGCCAACATCAACACTTGCACTAGCACTTGCTCCAACGCTTGCTCCAGCCTCTGCGGCCCTCCATCATCGCCCCCCGAGATTCGGGAGAAAACAGTGGCTGTTGCGATGCCTTCTCCACATCCTTCTGATGACCTCAATCCTAACCTCCACTTCACTTCTGCTGAGTTGATAGGTGAGATGGAAGCTTTGGTCGGCGACTCTACCATGCCCAAGGCTGAAGATCGGGCTTCGATTGCACCTGACCTTAAGCAGCCCGTGAATTCAGCCCCTTCCCAGGAGCAGGAGTCGCTCGCACAAGGTCACCACATGGTGCTACTTCATTGACTAGGTAGCAAAGCATGCAAAGGAGAGCGTCGTCATCAGCACTCTGAGCCAACCCCTTGATGGGGGTAGTGAACGACTTTGCATCATGCCGTTACATGGTAGACTTCAGTCTTTTTTTATCTGATCGTCTGTGACCTTTCAGGTCCTGCCATCGCTCGTCCTCACTCGAGAAAAGCTAAGGATGATGGCTAAGCTTGAAGGGGAGAAGGCCGAGGTTGAGGAACGCCTGAGGGCCTCGGTGTCGAAGGTGAGGTGGGTGAAGACCCAACTGAAGACCCCGATGTCGGAGGCGAAGCAGCTAAAGGCCCAACTGGGAGCAGGTCACTTAAGGGAGTTGGGTCTCTAGGGGGAGATCAACGAGTTGCAATCTGGTGCAGACTCGACTGAGTCTGACTTAAATGACTCAAGGGCGGACAACGCTCGGTTAGCAACTGAGCTCGAAGCGGTTAAGCGTGAGGCTGCAGAGGGTCTTTCCAGACAGCACTCCGAGCTGGAGGCCTTAGCTGCGTCTCAAGTTGCCGCGGCTATGGAGGCATTCAAGTCCTCCAAGGAGCGGAACAATGAGCTAGAGAAGATATATGATTTTGCCTACAACGCTGGCCACAAAGAGTGCTTGGATGAGGTCTGAGATGCTTATCCAGATCTGGATCTGGACGTCTTAGCGGCAGATGCTGGAGACTCTCCAGGTGCAGAGACGGAAGTCCCTCCGACGACAGCCACCGATGAGAAGACCCCTGAAGCCGAGCCCCCCGTGGAGCTAACCTCGGGCTGATTCCCCCAATTTTTTTGTTATCTTTTGTAATGAACAAGTCGAATATTGTTGGATTTTTTTTTTCATTGAATGTTTTACTCGTAGATGCTTGTGTTGTGGTTTGTTGCATATGTTGAATGGCGAGACGACCCTTTTAAGGGGTCGATTCATCTTATGTAACGCCCCGAAAATCGGGGGTCGAGCAGATGCTCAACTCTCGAGTTCCAACGCATCACTTATACAACATAGATAATGATGATTAAATGTTGTCCATATTTGTGCATTAAACATGAGTGGGATTATACCAAATCAACATATCATACTTCAGAGGCGATTAAATTAAGCAAGCGGAAGACTGTGGTAGATATATAAAGCATACAAGTAGATATAAACCCAGAGTATGATCATGTCACCAGGCTGAATGATTACATGAATAATTTTAAAATATACAAAATGATAAAGTGTAATGTCATCTAATCCATATCCCTGTAGCCCCGGTGACGCAACTCCAGGTCTACATAGACTCACCAGAGAGTTGCAGGTCGGAGAACTCCTCGTCATTATAGAAGGCAGGCTCCGTCTAGTAAGCCTCGTCATCATTTGAAAATACAAGAGAGTCTGATTGGTGTTTTAAAACACTGTCCCAAAGTGGGAGTGAGTGATCAACTCAGTGGAGCTATAAGGCAAAGATTCACACGTTATTAATTCAATCAAGCAGTAATGATAAAGCAGTATAACAAGCATTCCTAAGTACTCTGGTTAATGTAAGGATGATATGTATCAATGATGCATGCCCTCGCTCACACTCCCTCTGCAACATCATCTCATGGTTGCGCATGCAACACTCCCGCTGTGCTCAACTCCAACGCCAAAGGCACATGCAATGGGGTGCATGTGCATGATTAGCCAAGTTCTTAATTAGACCTATTCATACAGCAAGTTTGGGAAGCTAAAGTACCTCCCTTTATATCATTGACCCAAACAAGGATCCATCTAGGGTCGTCAATCCTAATTAATCACATACGATAGGCAAACTCACGAGTTCACACTGTATGTCACTACGGGAGGCTCATCACCTCAGCGTAGGCTTAATTCATACTCGAGGTTACTACGAGAGGCTCGTCACCTAATCATAGGCCTATTTTATACTCGAGGTCACTACGGGAAAGGCTCGTCACCTTAGCGTAGGCTGACAACTTGAATATAGTGTCTCATATCACCGTATTCGGCTCACGATTTTAGTTTACTCACTGGTCACTACGGGGAGGCTCATCACCCTAGCGTAGGCCGACAGCTTGACCACGGTATCCCATACCAACATGTCCGGCTCATGAGTCTTGGCGGATCGTAGTACTAAGGTTAAACGGGCTTTTCACTGGTAAGTTGGTACCTTAGATTCAAACAGTAGCGTCCATACATGGTGAACATACATTAGGCTGATCAGGTTATTGGACAAGCTTGACCGGTACGAGCGCATGTTGAATTAATCGACATAGAGCACGTAAGCACTCTGTATGACCTAACCACTTCGACAAACAGCATACGACACGGATTCATCGAATGTATCTTGTGTGGCGAAACGACCTCGGCCACTAATTCAGGAATCATTACTGATCGCCTGGACTACGTAGTAGTCCCAATCACATTCAAACACAGTAGGCATTCATGTGTGATAATCAAAACAGCATGTGACAAATAATTCAAATATAAATCTCATTTGAACATTTTAACAAACACATAGTGCACATGTTATCATACATGGACATTCATACATAAAGCACATAGTAGGAAGATAGGTTATATGAAGGAAACTATAGCTATAGATAAGGTGGTTGAGAATCCTATCTCAACACCCTCATTAAATACATTTCAACAAGCATTTTCTCATTCAAGCATTTTATCAAACACTTAGACTTCACATATCAACATACATGTAATAAATTAGTTATAACGTATATTATAGCAAATCCTTTCACAAGGGAGTTGCCACACATACAACAATCATGTATTTTTAAACAACAATCATGGCAAGCACAAATCATAATTTCATATTCATACAAACATTTCAACAAACACATGGAACGCATTAATTTCAACATAGTTCATATATATATATATATATATATATATATATATATATATATGTAATACGCGGAAAGCATCTCATCTAAACATATGTGATAGCAATCAAGTCAGTCATAAATCATTACTGACATTGAAAGCCTTGAAAACCATAACTTAAACATTTATAGTCTGCACCTTTTGTCGTTAAACTCGTATCGTACTCAGTTTGAATACTACGTCTTTGTCTATGATACAACAGCAACCTATAGCATGAAATAGGTTAGTTATTTCACTATTTACTCTATTTGGATACCTAAGACAGATTAGGGTTGGGACTTCTTACCCAAGAACAGAGTCGAAATCGCCGGTATAGCGATACAGGTAGGATGATTTGGCACGTGGAGCGATGGGGTCGAATCCCTGCAACTATCCCTCACTTTCTCTCACTTCTCCTCACTCTTTCCTTCTCTTTTCTCTCTTCTCTCTCCTAGGGTTTAAGGAATTCATATGGAATGAGAGAGGGGTGGGTTAAGGCCCTTATATAGGCCCAAAACTGATGTCAATGGCCCCAGGGCCATGGTATACTTAGGTTATAGCCAAAAGTTGTCTGTTTCGGGCCAACTGAGCTCATCTGGAGGTCCATACCTTGCATACGATCTAGAGAAAGTTTCCTGACAATGGATCTATGTAAGGTTAAGTTTTCGGTCCGATCGAATTTATGAATCGACCATGGAGGACCATTTCAGTTCAACGGTCATCGTTACTCGATCAGGCCACAAGTACACTAACATGTGTAAGGAAATTTCCCTGATCTAAGGTGTAGTTGGGTCGGAATCTAACAGTCTAAAACCTTAAATTTGGCCTGCAAGCGAACGATCCAATTCACTTAAGTTTGAGTTCATTTTCTAAAGATATTCGCGTTTCTCACACACTTCGCTCCAGGCTCAAGTTGTGCGTTTCTGGATACTATTTGGACTTGATTTTTGAGATTGTAGTCAAGCCCAGTAAGGCAGTCATAATTGTATAGTTTCGCCGTAATCGGACTTTCGACACGCGGTCTAGGTCCGATATGGAGTTTCAAGGTGCTCCCGAGAGCAATTGGGTTTTGAGATTGATCCTAGGTTTCCAGGTAATATAAAGTTAGCGATTTTACTGGTTTTAGGTCTTGCAGTTCGTATAGAAAGCGATTCAAGCTAATTCGCTGAGTAATTCAGTTTAGTACTTAATTAATTTTCGTCTAATTTCTAAAAGATTCGGTCCTTAGTGATTTTTGCCTGAGGTGGTACTCGGGTCCTTGTACAGATTTTTTCGAGATGTTACATCTTAAGGCTTCAACTTTGCACATAAGAGGTGACCCTGAGTAGTTTTGTAGGCCATTGTTAAATGACAAGCCGACCCCTTCTTTAAGGGATCGGTTTGTTGGGTTCATCTTTGCACGTGAGGGATGACTCTTAGCGATTGTGTAGACCTTGTCGAATGACGAGTCGGCCCCTTCTTCAAAGGGTCAGTTCGTTGAGTTCGTCTCTGCATATGAGAAATGACTCTTCACATAGTAGATCAAGTAGAACAAGGGGAGTAGGTAGAAGGGAAATAGATGATGCTTTTATTGGAGCCTTAAATGGCTAGTCGATCTAAGTCATACATAGCTTTTATTTCTTCAAGGATAGTAGACTTTCAAGTGCTCAGCATTCCACGGGTGGGGTAGTGGACGCCCTTCCAGATCTTCTAAACGGTAGGATCCAGGCTTCGTCGAAACGACTACGCGATAGGGCCCTTCCTAGTTTGGTCCGAGCGTTCCAGCTCCAGACTCCACAGTGCCTTTAAAGACGCGATGAAGTACCAGATCACCTTGTCGAAACCACCTCATCTTGACTCTGTAGTTATAGAATCTGGCCACTTGTTGATGCCGAGCCACGACTCGTAGTTTGGCGATATCCCTGCCTTCTTCAATTAGGTTGAGATTTGTCGCAATCTGCTCGGCATTTTGACCCTCATGATAATTTCTTACTCGCGCTGTGGGAAGCCTAATCTCAACTGAAATGATTGCCTCTGAACCATAAGACAGTGAGAAAGGGGTTTCCCCTGTGGATGACTGGGTCGTGGTTTTGTAAGCCCAGAGAATGAACAGGAGCTTGTCCTCCCAGTTACCTTTAGCTTTTTCCAACTTTGTCTTCAAGTGGTGTTTGATTACCTTGTTCACGGCCTCCACCTGCCCATTAGACTATAGGTGACGAGATGGAGAATATGCATTCGAGATGCCGAGCCCCTTACACATGCCTCTGAATCTATCGTTATCGAATTACTTCCCATTGTCGGAGATGATGGTATGTGGGACTTCAAACCAATAGATTATGTTCTTCCAAACGAAGTCAGTCATTTTTTGCTCTTTAATTTTCACTATTGGCTAGGCCTCGGCCCACTTAGTAAAGTAATCGACTACCACGATGGCAAATTTGACTTGCCCCTTTCCGAGAGGTAGAGGTTCAATGATATCGATCCCCCATTAAACGAACGGCCATGACCCGCTCATAGGGGTTAGCTCTTCAACAAGCCGCCTCGGCATGGCAATGAATCTTTGACATTTTTCACACCTCTAGACAAAACTCTTAAAGTCTTCTCAGATGGTCGGCCAGAAGTACCCTTGGCGAAGTATCTTCTGGGCCAGAGCTCGGCTTTCGAAATGATTTCCCAAATTCCCTCATGAATCTCTCGGATCACATAGTTTGCTTCATCGTGTCAAAGACATCTGAGGTATGGCTGTGAGTGCCCTTTCTTGTACGGAGTCTTGTCCAGGATTATGTATCGGGCTACTCTGATTTTTAGGCGTCGGGCCTCCAACCTATCTTGAGGGACTTCGCCAGTAGTGAGATATTTGATGATCAGATCCATCCAACTCGGAGTTGCCTACACTGGATTGATCATCTCCTAGTCTACTCGGTCGATACTTGGGCTATCTAGAAATTTCACAGGGACAATTCTGGGAATTTTTCCTTCAAAAGTTGAGGCCAGCTTTGCGAGGGCATCGGCCCAAGAGTTCTCGGTCCTTAGAATTTGGTTGATGGTGTAGCTTTTGAATTTTTCTATCAGCTTTCGGACCTCGGCCAAATAAGGTACCATCCTTGTCTTCTTGACCTCATACTTGGTGGATATATGGTTCACGACGAGCTGAGAATCGCATCGTACCTCGAGGAGTCGAAATCCCAAACTAGCTGCCAGCCTAAGTCTAGCTAGCAGAGCATCATATTATGCTTCGTTGTTAGAGGCCTTAAAGCCGAGCCTAATGGCATACTGAATGATGGTTGAGTCAGGCGTGACCAGGATGATCTTTGCCCCGATGTGCTTAGTGTTGGATGATCCGTCCATAAAAAGAGCCCATATGTTATCTCCCCCTTTCGGCTCTGTACTTTCGAGAAGCGAGAGAGCTGAAGGGGCCATGGGAATGGTCTCTGCACCCGCGTCCTCGATCTTGGCTCTAAGATCGGTGAATTCTGCTATGAAGTCGGCCACTGCTTGGCCTTTGATCGCAGTTCTCGGCCGATATTAGATATCAAATTCTCCGAGTTCTATTACCCACTTGGTAAGTCGCCCAGATACCTCGGGCTTCTAGAGAACTTATCAAAGGGGAGAGTCAGTGAGGACGATGATGGAATGTGCCTGTACCTCGGGCTTCTGGAGAACTTGTCGAAGGGGAGAGTCAATGAGGACGATGATGGAATGCGCCTGAAAGTACAGACGCAGCTGTAACACCCGACCCAAAACTGGAGTAGTGTCCTGAGGTACTCACGTGTGAACTAACGCAGGACCGTACATTTCGGTCACACGTGTGGGCTTATCACCCGCAAATTAATCATGATTAAGCCACTAATGTGTCTTGTTCAGATTACATTCAGGCCGAACAGGGTTTGTGAGGTCAGATGGTCAAGTCTCACTTGGCGATCATCTGTACAGGCCGCATACCGCCGGAGGAAAGACCAAAAATTCTAAAACTCTGGAAAGTTATATGCCTCACTGGGCTTATGGTCCCTCACGGACTATATACTCAGATGATGCGTAGAAACAGATAAACCATGGCCGTCCAACCAGCACTTAGAAATCACGAATCGCCGGGCCTAAAGAAGGAAAACTTAAAATTTTAAATCAATTAGCCCTGTTTCTTGAGTCAGATAATCCGGGCATTCCAGTTGTCGGATCTCTTCTAAATTTACACCGAAGGCTAGAAATATTTCTCTGCCCTCACCCACAAATTTTGACCGTTGATCTAAGGCTGGTAACCGTTGATCGCAAATCGGACCACTGCGGCAAAATCGCGCATCCGTTTGCCGTCAAATTTTACCCGACCGTTCATCAAACCAGGAGACATCTTATCTATAAATTGGATGGACCAGGGGCCCATCAGGGTGGCCCCAATAGCCAAAAAATGGGCCCACTGGGCCATTGGAAGGATTTCACCTAACTGTAGGGTCAACTGAAATAAAAATCTGGATATAAATATCCAGCCCTCTCTCTCACACTCCCATAAACTCCAACAGCTAAAAGAGAGAGAGAGAGAGAGGAGAGGCAAGGGTGATTTGGGGTATGAATTTGGTTGTGGTGCTTGGGATTTGGGAATCCCCGCACCTACACCTCCTAATCACCGGAAAACACCGACCCAAATCGCCGTTGAAGGGAAATCCCACCCGATCTAAGGTAAAGTTAAGCTCCAAAGCACTTCTCCCTAATTTCTAGCTGCATGCATGTCACTGACCGCTACTCTATGCAATGCAGGGCCCCGGCACGTCGAGTTTGAGGACCCGGCGACGCTAGCACGATTCAGCGCCTTCCGGTCAACAATAGGTACAGACCATTACCTTTAGACGACCGATTATCATGCCTAGCGTGGGTTTAGTAAATGCGTGTGGTGCATTGCTATTGCATGTTGCTGAAATTTCTTTGGGAGTGCATAAAAGGGACTATAGTCTAGGGATTTCTCCAATCTGTGGAAAGGGTTTGAGCCCCTAATACTTCAAGGCATGAATTGTTGATCGCATGTTCTTATAGGTTATAGGTACTTAAATTTCTCCAAATATTGCTGATTATGGATGATTTGTCGCTGTATGTCAATATGATAGGAGAGAAAGCATAAACTGGTGTCTATTTGTTGATTCACTGAATTACTCGTACTTAATTCCCTATGCGCAACTGAATTGCATGATTTATGTTAACCCATGAATGACTGAATTATTGTGCATTGGTACATGGCTATCCTTTTGGCTATTTATGTTGGAACATGTTGAATGGGATTCGTATGGTCTAGCTGAATTTGGTGTGTTGCTGCCCATGTATTTAAATTATTAATTTATGCTTACCTTGTATGACTTATTCCTGAACTTGATAATACATGTTGTTTACTAGTGCATAGACCTTTATGGATCGGCCAATTAATTGAATCATTTGAGCGACCTTCCGTTCGACCTACCCTCGAGTAAATCTGGCTCGATCAGTTAAGCTATAGATCGGCGGTTGTAATTGGACTACACGAGACATCATTCTCAAGCCGTTCGGTTTATAGTGCGACTTATGGGAGTATATTGACTCACAATCGGCCATCCTTGTGTGCTAACCATGATCGCAGGCCTATGTAGGACCTTTGCGCATACTGTTAACTATAATATTCGGCCCACAAGACTCATGAGCCGGGGATGGTAGTATGAGACACTATGCCCATGTTGTCAGCCTACACTGGGGTGACTAGCCTCCCCGTAGTGACCAATAAGCACCAAGACTTGTGAGTCAGGGACGGTGGTATGGGATACTATGCCCGTGCTGTCGGCCTATGATAGGGCGATGGAGCTGGACTTGAAAGTCCTAATTGACTTCGTATAAGCTTAAGAGCTATGGGATTATCGAACCCACGAGCGCTAAGGATCGCGAGAGCTAATTGGCCATGGCCTTGAGCTGTGTGATCAGGTTAGGGCAACATTTTACTGAGGATATTATGGTTTTCCCAACCTGTTGAATGAATGGACCTAATTAATCAACTCGACTAACATGATCCATAATATTGCATTGCTTACTTTGGCGATTAAGGAGTCGAGGTCGCACTGAAGGAGTGTTGGTCATTCGCGATCGTTAGATGTTGTCGCTTGAGAGAGTGTTGGTGGAAAGAGGCATGCATCATATCATAAACCATGCATTTCATTAACAAGAGTGTTTAGGAATCTGTGATGTATGTTGTTTGCTAAATCTATTATATGCATGATTATTGTGTTATCTATTGCTAATGGTACTACTGAGTTGATCACTCACTCCCACTCTGGGACGATGTTCTAAAACACCAATCAGACTCTGACATAGATGCAGGAACCTTGGATCGAGAAGCATTGGATGATGTCGGTGTGGACGACGATGAAGACTTAGCATACTTCTAGACGTTGGGCGGACCTTACTAGCGCGATGGATGATCTTAGGCCTAGGCCAAGGCCCAACTTTCTTTAAGAGAGGTAAGAGGATGGGACTATGTCCCTAATGAATATTTCTTTCTTGGGATTATGAGGTTTTTATGCTAGTTCATAACTTTATTAGTAGCACTTAGATTGTGAATAGTTTATATTTAAGTCTCCGAGGATTGGTTACTATATGTTAATTTAATCTTTCTTTGATTTCTTAATATCCATATTTACATGCATATGAGGCCCGTTAGGGTACAAGTGGCACTCAAAAATCTGAGAGCCAAGTTCTTACTCGGCCCTTGAATTTCGGGGTGTTACAGCAGCCTCCGAGCCGAGACGACTAGGCAGAGGGCTAACTTCTCCATACACGGATATCTGATATCGGCTGGTACCATTGCTTTGTTCACATAATAGATGGGACACTGTTTACCTCCCACCTCTCGGATAAGCGTGGAGTTGACGGCCGAGGCTGAGACCGCTAGATAAAGGAATAAGGGCTCACCCTCTTCAGGCTTAGAAAGCAGAGGTGGCGAGCCCAAGTACTGCTTCAGCTACTGAAAAGCCTCCTCGCAGTTCGGAGTCCATTCTGCTTTCTTATGACCCTTCAATAGCTGGGAGAAGGGAAGATACTTATCAGTGGCTCGGGATATGAACCGCTCGAGTGTTGCTACTTACCCTGTGAGGCACTGAATCTCTCTCGTCATTTGCGGTGAGCTCATATCAAGCAGTGCCTTGATCTTATCGAGATTCGTTTCGATGCCCCTCTGGCTAACTTGAAACCCGAGGAATTTATCCGAGCCTACACTAAAGGTACACTTAGCAGGGTTCAACTTCATGCGGTACTTCTGAAGGATCGAGAATGTCTCTTCAAGGTCTGTGATGTGATCAGATGCTTTAATGCTTTTGACGAGCATATCATTGACGTAGACTTCCATGGTCAGACCAATCTGTAGGGCAAACATTTGGTTCACCAGCCTCTGATACGTGGCCCCAGCATTCTTCAAGCCAAATGACATGACCCAGTAACAATAGAGCCCTTTGTCCGTGACGAAGGTTGTCTTCTTCCTAACTGAGGGGTACATTGTAATCTGATTATACCCTGAGTATGCGTCTAGGAAGGAGAGCCACTCGTGGTCGATTGTGTTGTCGACCAGCTGGTTGATCTGAGTAGTTTACACAGACCTACCATTTTCAGTTGGCCTTCTTCACGAGGACCACATTCGCGATCCAATCTGGGTAATGGACTGCTTCGATGAACCCAATGTTGAGAAGCTTTGACACCCCGTCAACAATAGCCGCGTACCTCTCGGACTCGAATGCTCTCCTCTTTTTCTTTATTAGCTTATGCTCTGGGTCCATGTTCAGCCTATGGACTATGATATCTGGAGAGATGCCCATCATGTCTTCGTGCGACCATGCGAAGACGTCTTTATGTTGTCGAAAAAAGGTCAGCATCTGGGACCGCTGCTGGGGATCCAGCGACGATCTGAGCTGGATTGTTCTGCTCAGGTCAACTTCCTCGAGCGAGACGGTCACTAAGTCCTCCGTAAGGGAGTCTTTTGTAGGATCTCTAGGGTTGAGCACATTTATGGTGAGGGCCTGTCTTACTGTGCCCTTCCTGGCTGCCACTGAGTAGCACCTTCATGCTTCACATTGATCTCCTCGGACGTATCCGACCCCTCCCTTCGCGGGAAACTTCATCATCAGATGATAGGTAGACACAACCACTCTCATTGTGTTAAGGGATGGTTAACCCAATATGACGTTATGCACCGATGACACATTCACTATTAGGAAGTCTACCAGGAGTGTTACTTGATGTCGTCCTTCTCCTAATATTACTGGGAGGGAGATGGCGCATTCAGAGATCACCTTATCTCCAACGAAGTTATGCAAGGCGGTCTTCATAGGTTGAAGGTGCGACCTGTCAATCTCCATCTTGTCAAACGCCTTGGAGTGAATTATATTGGCCGAGCTTTCGGTGTCGACCAGAATACGGTAGACCTTATGATTAGTTATTGTCATAGCCACCACCGGGGCATCGTTATGAGGATGTTGGATTCCATGTGCATCATCCTCTGCGAAAGTTAGACTACACGGGCTTACTCGAGGCTCTTTCCTCAGCCTTTCAAGTAAACAGACGTGATACTCAGGGTCGAAGCTCCGAGAGTATGCCTTCCAAGCCCTATTCGAGTGATCGCCTCCAGACGATCCGCCGTAGATCGTCTAGATCTCTGTAGTTCCTTTCGCGGTCTTACTCGGCTGACTATTTTTCCGAGTGGGTTTCTCCTCCACATACTGGCGTAAATGACCCTTGCGAATGAGGGTCTCTATCTCCTCTTTCAAGTCGACGCAATCACTAGTATTGTGATTGTGATTGCGATGGAAGCGGCAGTACTTGCGCTTATCTCTGTGCTCGTTGTCTGCCTTCATGCAGTTTAGCAAATGCAGTTGGGGATGTGTTGAGCGGAGTATACGAGTTGAACCTACTCTCGGATGTCGGATGTTGAGTAGGATCTGCTCTGGGGATGTGTTGAGCGGAGTATACGAGTTAAACCTACTCTCGGGTTTCCTACTCGGTCATCGGTCCTGGGAAGGACCGTCATTCGACCTCCTCTTGCCAGCTTGTTGTGGCGCTTCTGCTTCATCTTTTCGCTTCTTCTCTTTGGATGAGTGCTCAGCAGTCTAGCTACTTTTGTGCAAATTGAAGAATGCTTCGACATTAGTGTATTTTTGGGCTCGGCTCATGAATTTGCTCATGGTGGTTGGCGGGCTCTTCCCTATGGAGAAGAGGAATTTCCCTTCTTTAAGTCCGCTAATTATGGCGGACAAGACCATCTTCTCGTCGTAATCGTCTTCTTGTAGACCTTCCTTGTTGAAGTGAGAAATGAACTCCTTCAGTGACTCCTTGCATCCCCGTTTGAGGGTAAGCAGATGAGCTGACGACTTACAACTCTTCTGGCCGACGATGAATTGTGTCATAAATGCTCTGCTAAGCTCGGCAAAAGTGCTGATCGATCTTGGCTTGAGTTGCCGATACCAATTTCAGGCGGCCCCAGAGAGGGTTATCGAGAAGGCTTTGCACATCATCGCCTCTGTAGCTGACTGAATCTGCATCCAGGAGTGATAAGATTCAACATGCTCCATTGGATCTTCAGACCCTGAGTACTGAATGACAGGAGGCATCCTGAACCTCGGAGGCATCACCTCGTTTATGATTTCCGAGGTGAAGGGAGGCTCGGTCTCTTCTATCATCGTTTGTACCGCAGTCGGGATGAGGGCCGATTGGTTTTGCTATAGGGTTTGAATTTGGTTGCGGAGTTTTGTAAACTGGGCTTCCCAAGGATCTCGGTTCTCGGTCACTGTCTCTTGCGGAGCCTTGACCTCTGGTGTTCTACCCCTTCTTCTCCTTTCCAGTTCATGGCGAAGATCTGTCGGGGCCAGCGCCGAGGTGGCCAAAATGTTTGTCGGAGCCCGAGTCAACGGATTCCGAGCAGGATCTGGGACCCTATCGGACGGATTCTGAGATGCTCTCGGCCTTGCGCTCAAATGCACGGATTTAGCCGCTGCTGCTGGTACGACCGCTTCCTAAATGGAATGTGACTATCCTTGTAGTCGCTTCATCTGGTTAATCTCGTCTCGCAAAGCCTGAAGCTCATTCTGTAAGGCTCGGTATTTGCCTCCTCGGTTTCGAGAACGCTGAGACGATCCCGTTGGAGCCAACTCAACATGAATTCCCGAGGAGGAGCGTGCCTACTCATTTGGCTCGGGCTCCACGGCTATCCTTTTTTTCTTTCCTCTAGCCATCTTTTGTGTAGAGCAACTAGGTCTTCTTGTTTGTTGCCCACAGATGGCGCCAAAAAATGTTGATGCAAGAATTTGGATCACCCTCCGCCGAACTCTGAATACTCACAACAAACCCTGGTCCTGCGCATAAAGGTAAGCAAAGGAGATCTTGGCTCAAGCAGGGGACCCTCCGATGCCAAAGTCAGGCTAAGGAATCTAGGTCTAAGTAGTGTAGAGTAGAGAGGGTGTGAGATATTGCATACCCATTTCTTTAGAAATGTACCGTTTTTATACCTGAAGGTTGCTTAGGACGTGCCCGATAATCTAGGCATAGTCATAGCCACTACGCGAGGGCTACACGCGCGCGGTAATTGGTGGTTATCCTAAGATCGTGTCGATCGTGGCGCGAGCACTACCTCTGTCGAGACTTAGCCTTTATCCGAGTCGACCTCATGGTTTGAGCCTCACTCGGTGACCCGAATCTACGGATGCATGGAAGCAGACCATCGATATACTAAGTAGTTCGGCTTCGAATAATAGTCCTCGATTTGGGACAGTGACCCCCGGCTCAGTAGTACCATGGTTGAACAGATGCCTTCCCATATTCTGAGTCACCTCAATCGGGTTGGGCGTGATCACAGCTCCTAGGCTCGACCTGTCTTGTAGGACGCACGACTTATCTCAAGTCCAGGGTCGATGTTATCATTCAGCCAAATTCCTCGGATTTGAAAATCGCCTTAAGTCGAATGTGTTTGCTCGGAATCACGATCACTCGTGTCAGAATTAACCTCGATTCGAATTGTTTCATATTTTTCCGTAACAACACGAGATAATATAATGTAACAATTAAAAGGAATATATTAATTTCCTAACAACCTCACTTTCTACTTTTGGCAAGTAAACACCAGAAAAGTGTACTATTATACATAAAAAATTAGAAAGAATTAGGGTAGATTTATAAAAAAGGATGGGTGTGGATATCAATAGCGATTGACATTGATGGTATGAATTGATCATAAAAAGACATGAACTACGCATGCCATAACCATTTAAAAGAAGAGAAGATTTCTATTACCCAACAAAACTAGTTTCTACTTACGACAAATAAACACTAAAAAAGTTGCACTACTATGTCACAAAAACTAAAATAATGCGGTAGATTCATAAAACAGGTGGGTGTAGATATCATAATACCAGTTTCTACTTTTTGGTACGTAACACTAAAAAAGCTGTACCATTAAATCATGAAAGCTAGAAATAATTTAGTGGATTTATAAAATGGGTGGATGTACATATCAACATCATGACAGAAGATATACATGGTGTTGATTGATGCTAGAATGACATGAACTATATAAAATAATACTTTATAAGATTTTCCAACAGCCCTAATTGTACTACTACACAAAATTGGAAAGAAAAGGATGGATTTAAAAAATGGCGGGTGTAGATATCAACACCTATCGACACGAAAATGTGAGAAATAGATGGTGCGGATAGATTATAAAATGACATAAATATAAAAATATAAAAATTAATAAGAAGGTAGCACTTTTCCAATAGCACTAGTTTCTACTTTTGGTAAATAAATATTAGAAGAGTTGTACTACTATATCACAACAACTAGAAAGATGGGTTGGATTTATAAAATATGTGGGTGCAGATTTCAATGTCCAATCAGATTGATTACAGAATAACATGAAATGTTTAATATAAGAATTAAAAAAAGAAAAAAAAAAAAAAAAAAAAAAAGAAGCAAAAAACATAAACAAGTCACATGCAAATGCAAATTCATAGATAATATCAGATATTATATTATATAATTTTTTATTAAATTCATAGATCAAACAAACAAAAGACAAAATATAAACTATTAAAAAAAAAAAAAAAAAGCAGAGAGAAGGTTCCTTACAGTCTAGCAAAAAAGCCCCACCACCCAAATTTCAAAAATTCAAAAAACAAAAACTCTCCATCCCTCTCTATCTTTTCTCCTCTTCAAAGCAGGAACAACAAACACTACAAACCCAAAAAATTTCAGCTCTTCTCCTCCCCATCTTCTCCTCCTTCCTGGCAATCCCCCAGCAAATCTCCACCGTCCTTTGGTGTCTCTAACGCCCGCTTCTCCTGCTCTTCTTCTTCTTCCAGATCATTGCCATTGTCTCCCACAATCGCCGCTCGCCTTCTCCGTGGCCTCTCAGCACGGCTCTTCAATGCCTGGAGCAATTCCGCCATTGCCTTCTCCCTGTCTATCCTGTTCTTGATCAAGATTTCACTGATATCGGCCGGAGTCATCTCCGCCTTATCAATCACAGATTCCAATTCCACCATCAACCCATCATCGCAATCTGCAATGCCATCCAAACCCAAGTAATTCTTCAGCAAGATTTTCAAAGCTGGAAACGAGCAGTAGCTCATGAATATATGCATATCCATCCGGCCGCAGCGCAGCAGCGCTGGGTCGAGCTTCTCGATGTGATTCGTGGTGAAAACGAAGATCCGCTCACTGCCACAACACGACCACAACCCATCAGTGAAATTCAGCAATCCGGAGAGAGTGATTGTATTCCCCCCATCTTCCGTTCCACTGCTACCTCGCATTCCATCCATGGCAGCTTCGTTCCTTCCTGAAGGGGGCGATTTCTTCATGCCGGATCGATTGGCTAGATTGATCGAGCAATCGATGTCTTCAATGACGATGATAGATTTAGATGTCGTCTTCATCAGAAGCTTGCGGAGCTCGGAATTCGTATGGACTTCGGTGAGCTCGAGATCGTAAATGTCGTATCCGAGATAATTCGCCATTGCAGCGATCATGCTCGATTTTCCAGTGCCTGGCGGGCCGTAGAGAAGGTAGCCTCTCTTCCATGCCCGGCCTGTTTTCTGATAGAACGACTGACCGTCGGCAAACCCTCTCAAATCAGCCATGATCTCTGACTTCCTATCGGGATCCATTGCAAGCGTGTCGAATGTGCTTGGGTGCTTGAACGGGACGGATTCCCACGGCTGGCCGCGGGAATCCATCCCCCCGCCGCGGGAATTGGTATACAGCAGACGGTCCTGATTTCTCCGACGGATGTCTTCGGCTTTCTGCATGATGAATTCAAGGTAGGAATCGAGGATCAATGCCTTGTCTTTCTTCCTGATTTTGAGCGTGAAGCCGCGCTTCTCTTCTGGGAGTGGTCGCCACGAGAAGGTCTGCGACTGGCGCTGCGTGACGACGTGCTCCCACCAGGCGGTGGCGCCATTGAAGGTGTCGACGAGGCGGTCGTTGTTGGAGAGGCCGAAGGTGAATGCTGATGAATTGAGGGCTCGGGTGAGATTGACGCGGGATCCGGTGGTGATTGATGCTGAATTGCTAAGGTAGAGCTGGACAGCGTTGTAGAGCTCGTTGGTGTTGACGCCGTCGATCTCGGTGATGTCGAAGTAGCAGTAGGAAGAGCACCAGTGGAAGATGCGGTTGAAGAGCTTGACGGAGGCGAAACGGATCTCGGGGGGAAAGACGGCGGCGAGGAGGGTCTGGCTGAAGGCAAAGACGCCCATGAGAGAGGCTAGAGAGGTCCAGAATTCCTTCATTTTGGGAAATGGGGTTGGTTTGGATTATGGAAATATGGGGTCTTTGGTAGGAATTTGGAGGTTTTGCGGGTGTTTGTGGAGATGGGTTGTTGTTGGATTGTTGAAAGATTGGAGTTTTTGGGGTGTTTGGGGAGATGGGTTGTGGTTGGATTGTTGAAAGATTGGAGTTTTGGGGGTGTTTGCGGAGATGGGTTGGGATTGGGTTGTTCAGATTGGAGTTTTTGGGGTGTTTGAGGAGATGGGTTGGGGCTGGTTTGTGGAAAGATTGAAGCTTTTTGGGTGTTTGGGAAGATGGGTTTTCTTCTTCTGTTTCGTAGAAGTGAAGAAATGAGAGGATTCTGGAGCTTTGATGGAATCGGTTACTCTTTGTTTCTGAAAAAACTGAAGATTTTCGCAGTTGTGGAGAGACGGGTCTGTCTCTCTCTCTCTCTCTCTCTCTCTCTCTCAAGTCAATACAGTGAAGGGCTTTTAAAGGTTGGTTGAGATGAGTTGTATTTGGTTTATAGAGATAAATAAAAAGAAAATGGTAGTGAAAAAAAAAAAAAAAGGAGAGAAAGAAAGAAAGGATTTTGTGGAGTGTTTGGCTGTTGAATAGAATGTAAAGGCAGAAAAGTAAAAAAGAAAACGTGGAAAGGGCTTTTTGAGTTGGGATAGAGAAAAAGGGCTGCTCTTCTCCTTCTTTGCTGTTCCAGCCTCCTCTAGGTGAGAAGGAGAGAGAACAACAAGAAGAAATGATAGCCTGACAAGTGCCTTTGCTGCTCCTAGATTTATAGAAGTGTTCTCATTTTCTTTCTCACTCAGAGAGGGAAAGAGAGAGAGAAGGGCTGATAAATCAGCATCTTGGAAAGAGACATTGAATGGGGATTGAGATTTGGTTCTGCACACCTGTTAATAATCAGTAATTAGAAAAAAGCTCAAAAATGGAGTCTTAAAGAGGTGAAAAAAATCGTGATAGAGATGTGTGCATGTGTTTTGCAGATAAATAACAATTCAAAAAGATAGACAGGCACAGGTGGAAGAACTGGAATGGCCCCCACATCTCTCCATCCAATTTCTGCGTATCTCCTTCCTACACTTTCTAGCCTTTTTCTGTCTATAATTTTTTAATCTTTTTTCAAATTTCAATAACTCATCAGCAAGCTTTTAATTAGACACAACACCCTATATTTTGATAAACACATGTTGTTTTTCTACTTTTGATGATAGAATAGTAATGAAATAGCCCAATCTCTTTCTTTAACTTTCCTTGGTTCCTGCCCACTTTTGAGGCTGAAAACTTGGATTCCATTTTGGGCCCTTGGGTTGTGGAGTGGGGGCCATTGTCCCACTCAAAGGTATCTGATGAGATTGTGTTGGGCCCCATGCAAATGCATTGATGGGTTTGTTTTGATGGGGTGTGTGCATAAACGCCTGTCATCTGCTTTCTCTTGTCTCTGCTTCATAGACAGCTCTTTCTTCTTATACACATCTAGTAATCTTTTATTCTTTTTTTAAGTTTATAAAAACAGAAAACCTATGAAGATTAGCCATAATAGTGTTGATGGGCTCTTTGTTAGTTTTGCACCATTTTAATTTATAAATGGTGGTGACTCTTCAATAGTACTATGGCATAGTTACGTCAATCTAGACCGTCTAAATTCCTAAACCAACCATCCACAGGCCATAACCAAAATTTATTTTTATTTAAAAAAAAAAAAAAAAAAACATTGTTTGATTTTGTTTATTTATTTATTTTTTGTGAATATGAACCCTAATTACTTTAACTTTAATCATCCATTTGATATCTAATAGCTTTTAATTGGATAGGTAGGATTGCATGATGAAATTCATCATCCAAAATGTCCCATTTTAAAAAGTGGTGGTGACTCATCAAATTATTATAGCTGTACAACAATCCAGACCGTCCAAGAAGTGAAACCAACCATTGGTGGTGAAGAATCAAACGAATGAGATAATTTGGACCGCTCACTATTTTATCCTCAACTATCCATTTGACTGCCATTGATTGGATGGTTAGGATTAGATTGATGAAATTCTTCATCCAAAGTGAACCACTTAATACATGGTGGTGACTCTTCAAGTACATATGTCATGATTTTACCGCAATCCAACCATCCAAATTGATGAGAACCGTTGGTGTGGTCATATTTGGACCACTTACAATGTATCTTTTGACCATTCATTTGATAGCTATTAATTGAATGGTTATGATTACCTGGTTAGTGTGATTTTAGACCTATTCTCCATCCAAAATGGGACCCACAACTTGGACAGTCTGTACAGCTGTAAATCAGTGCCACGTGTCAGGAGTATTAAGTCACCACCATTTAGATCTGCCTCTATTTTGGTTTCAAATATACTTTTTAAAAGGATGGATGGTGTGGATAACTCACATATATCATTGTTGGCCTACATATTTAAATCAATAACAACAGATATTGTATGAACCGCTTTTCGAAACGTAATTCCTGAAGAAATTCAAACAGGTGGCATAAGTAATAATTACTTATTTGGCTGTATTTACAGGAAATGAAAAATCAAACAACCCCTAACAGAATTCTAAGTAATGAAAGAACACAAATAGCCACCCTATTAACTGATTTTAATAAATGTGACACCTACACAAGCCTACTGCTTACATAAATAGGAGCTTAAATAGGCAAAAGTGATCAATAAGGAGTGGGGCCCACAAGCCCATGTTAGCAAAAGTCCTTGAAAAGCAGGTATAATTACAAAAAGACCTGACCCAACCCCACACCTTTCAATGGCTCTCTATCCCATGCCTACACTACCACCCCACGGAGCACACCACTTTCATTTTCCCTTCTGATTTTTGAGGAGTTATCATACTCGGGCTGTATGAAATTGTACACGTGGCATATATTAACTCAAACAAAACGACCAGATTCTGCAGACCACTTTCTCAGAGTTACACTCCCAAGATCAGATTAGTTGAACAATCCTAACCTCTGATTCATGGACACTTGTTGGTGAAAACAGGACTGTTGGATATTTTTCATTTTAACCGTCCAATAAATGTCCACCAATCCGATGTTCAGATAATCGATAAAGCTTGACCTTTTATTCATGATACATCTACACTAGATAACATAATTTGGACGGTTTAATTTTAAAACTTTTATGCCACCTGTGCAGTTTCTAAGTAATTTCTAAGTGCCTGAGTATCATCAATTAAAGTAGGGCAGAGTATCAAAGTTTTTTTTTTTCTTTTTTTTTCAAAAAACTCAGAATCCTCTTTGGTTTTCAATCCCTGGCTTTCTCATCATTGTCCCCATGCAAAACCCATGCAAGCAAGTAAAGCACAGGTAGCAAGGAAAAGGGAACCTACCCCACTTCCCAAACAGAATCACCACCGTACAACAGGGACCAACAGTAGTGGAACGGACATATGCTTGATGGGTTTTCTTGGGTGTTCATTCATTGCCAGGATTTTCTTTTTCTTTTTTATTTTTTTGAGATTGATATTCCAAGACCCTAACATTGATATTTCCAACCTCAAGGATATTTTGGTCACAGCTGTCTTTACATGGGATTGTATATTTCTACGGCTGAGATTTCAATTTGTACATGCTGGGTCCGGGGTTCAGTGATCCGGAACGTTGATATGATGGGATTTACAGTGGATGATGGCCCATGCAAATAAAATCTCTATTTTTTTTATTGGTAGGATAAGAACCGTTGCTGCACTCTCTTAACCGTATATCCTTTGACCAGGTATTGAAAGGTTTAGATGTTTATATCTGTGGGAATTTTTGTGTATAGACTAATCACTGCGTGGCCCACAATACCAACGGTTTGGATCACTGAATAGTTCGCCCCACTTGTACAAAATCAAACCTGAATTCTACACACCTCGACCGCAGCATTGTACGTAAACCTATAAAGTAGAAGAATTTAACCCGTGACTGTAAAACGCATGTTTTTCGTAATTATAGGGGCGTGATATTAGGATCCGTACAGGATCCAAGTGGGGCCACCAGTTCGATCATCCAGACCGTTCTTCTGACGAGTCTATCTCTGGATCTGGGGGTCTCAAGTCTCGCAGATTGGAAGATCTTAGCCGTTCGATCATTTGCCTAGCAAGACAGTTAAGAGAAAAGTAGTGCCGGTCTTGTAAAAGGGGCCAGAGATTCGACGGCTGGGATCTCCATGAAAAGAAGATCTTTTGGAGCATCCACACGGAAGTCAAGGCATATCAAATCAAAGGCCTGGATCGCTGGAACATGGGAACCTGTTTGGTACCAAAGTAAATCTACTTTATGCGGTTGTACGATCAAAAGCAAAAGAAAGTGGTGAATGATAATGGAATTTACAGTAGGCTCAAGCTATGTGGGACCCACCTGTGATGTGCATGTGAATCCAAACCGTTCATCTTCTGCGCTTCCGCATAATCACCGTATATCACAGACAAAACAGGGCGCAATTTACAATCATGCATAAAACGTTTATATTTTCTGGGTGTGGCTTACATGAGTGTTGGAATGGCCTGAGTTTTGATGGGTCACATCATCCTGATAGGGCGCACCTGATGAATGGTTTAGATGCTGCTGTCTGGGAGTTTCTACGGCTCCCCAATATGGGGGCGGATTCGGTGCGGCCCCATATTTCCTATGCTATGGTCCACCTCATATTTGGATCTGCTTAACTTTTGGGCTCATTCTCTAAAACGATCTAGAAAAATGAATGGACAACATATATCTAGATTAAATACATCAAGGTGGGGCCCACAACAAAGGCTGTTCCATTTTAGGCAAGGGCGAGGTCCCGTTCGTTCCCTTTTGGTCTAGCCCACTTGATTGGAAGTTTGTAGCGCATATCCATACCTATCCCTACTGTCAATTCATTTTTATATGTCATGGTAGGCTTGTGCCTAAAAATGAAGAAGATCCAAATCTCGTAAAGGTTATATTATAAGAAACAGTGGTGATTGTGCATTCCAAAAATTGAAAACTTTGGAGGCTTACTATAATGTTCTGGTATTGTTGATTTGCTATTGAACTTATTAATAAAGTCACACGAACCTAGATAAAGGCAGAAAACAAATATCAACTTAACCCAATATTTTGTGGTCCAAAAAAAACTTTTAATGATCAATCACTACTGTTTTCTATAATATGGTTTACCTAAGATTTACATATGCTACATTGAAACGATCTAACAAAACAATTGGACTACATGAATATACAATACATACATCATCAAAGTAGGCCCCACAGTAAGAGCTATACCATCCTGGTTGAGGCCGAGCCTACACCTCCCTTGATTATGGATCCAGATGGATGGGTTAGATGTCACTCAAGCATCACAGTGGGACCCGCGAAGCTTGAACAAATGGTAATTGCGTTCGCATCTATTAACTGTAGATGTAAATACCTATTTACACTGTAAGGTGACTAAATTATGATTTTTCTTTTTCTTTTATTTTTTATTAGTAAAGGATGTATCCTGTAGGTTCCCAATGTTTTAAATGTAAAATGGACTCCCTCCATCTTTCTCTATACTCCATGTTAGGTACTTGAGCCAAGAACCAGCTAAATCCACTGTTCAAATAAGTTATGCCTTTCACGTGGTATCCATAGGTGATATCCATAGGTGGTGAAATCCCACTACGGCGTGAGTGTGTGGTGGTGTGTGCGCGTGTGTAAAAAAAATAAAATAATAAAATAAAATAAGCTATGCCATACCATATGCAAAAGTGGAAATGGAAGGTCCCTTGATTTACCTGACCACTTTATGGTATGTCTTTCATCAAATCAGTTAATCAAGAGTAACTCACAGGGACACAGAAAAATTGAAAAAGTCAAGTGCACTACTATAGTGAACTTTACAATTTTAAAAACAATTTTACGTTTTGCATTAGTGTGGCCCACGTGATATTTTAATCTACATCATGTTTTTACAGTTGAAATAATGGCTATTTCTCGATGGATAAAATGAATTTTACATATACAACAGGGTGGACTCTATTATCTCCTCTTTGTTTGGCCCATATCATTAAAAATAATAATAATAATAAAATTAGGAGTACATGTTAACTACACATAATAAAAGAAGTGACTAGAGCATTTACGTAAGACATCTCTTGTGTGGTAAAATCCTAATAGCTCTTTACTTAGTCTGAATGTGAAGCTATAGTTGATGTTATTGATAAGGATGTTCATTGATTTTCCACCTTATATGCTTTTAAAAACCTTGACTTAGATCTATAAATGTGAAAGAGGGGTAAGCATTTCAATCTACATACATAAATTAATCATTTTTTTTTAAAGGTCCACCAATATGCTCAATCTAAATATCCAAAGCTTAGTTTGATCAATTTGGACCTGGTCATATATGCCCACCTAATTTTTATGAGACCCACGATTATACTTAATCTAAATATTCAATAATTAATCACTTTAATTAATTTAAACTAGATTATGTGAGGCCCGCCAGACTTCTACGAAGCCCATCGATACACTCAATCTAAATATCCAACTATCAGTTGAACCAAATCATATAAGGTTCATTTAATAGAAACCTTTGGAATTAATGTTTAAGTCCATGGATTTGGAACCCCCTGGATTTGAAATCCTCTTATTCTATTTGGCACCCAGGTTGAGAATCAGATGTAATACAAAAGTAGCTATGCATGCTATATTTATAAGGGTTTGAATTTAATTATTAAATCAATTTTAATATATTTAATTAGTGAACGTATGCAATGTTTGACACAATAGCTGTGATAAGCCCGCTGAAATATATACTTTGCCGGAAAATTATGAACTTCCAAGTCTCAGATAGGCCACAAGTATAAGATTATGTCAAAGTGACTATCCAATAATTTTTAACCATTGATTTAAATGGACAATGTTTGACAGCACATATCATCGTATTAAATTAATTATAGTGATGCAATTGATAGTCTAGATATTTTGGGATATCATTAGTGGGCCATGTGCCCAATAGTTTAATACTCTTGTGACACATACTACACATGCATCTCTTGTTAAGGGTTTTAAATCTAATACAAGCTCTCACCTCTCACCATAGGCTTGAAATCCCCTGGATTTGAAACTCCAAGTTTATTGTTGGTGCCAGACAACAGCGGATTTGGAATCCGCTCAAATTCCCCCAAGTCCATGGTGCCAAACGACCCCTGTAAATCTTACATTTTGGATTGTAATTGCTACATGGAAATGTCTGAAGCTATTAGGATTAAAGCGGTATTTAAATGGTAGAATGACTAAATTACCATTAGTGGTTGAAACTATCAATTTCGAGGGCTGCAATATCTTTTTTAAGAACGAAGAAATTCAACAATTTCAGCTGATGTGAAAGGTTGGGAAGTTGAAAGATTGAAACTCCTCTGGCTACATTCGTTTCGGGGCTGAAATTGTCGTAATAAACTCATTTCCAATGCCGCGTATCTTACTCGCGAATGTTAATCGCAATATATGGATGCAGTTGCCTCATACGTGTAACTATGCATACTTGTGCAAGATCTGAACCGTACTCCCGTCGATCCAAATTGTATAGATACGAAGATTAAAGAAACATATATATATATATATATATGATCATCCGGTGGACCACACATATAAAATGCAAATGAATGACTAACAGAGGTTGACCAATGGTTCAAATGTATTTGCAGTATATATGGCCCACCGTATGATTTTATTTCATGATTTTCAATGTATGGAACGTAAGCAGTGAGGATCGCCAAACTAGACGGTGTGATCTCCTTCACGCGTGACTTTTTACACGTGCGAGGAGAACGCTTTCAAAGAGTACTCGTGCGACTATTAAAGAAGATCCGCTACACGCTGGCGCATGCCGATATGACACGCGTGCGAGATCCGAGCTTTCCGTGACACGGACCACAGTCTCCAGATCATCTGGCTCAAACCGCATGTCGTGTCACTCTTACTTTGGGCTACCGTGCATAAAATCATCAAGGTAGGCAAAAATCATCCAAGCCGTCCATTTGTTTTGTACAACGGCCGCATTTTAGATCTTAAAAAAGTGGCCCATTTCATCAATTTCAGATCTCGCAAGTGTATACTATATTGCCACATACACAGCTTGAAATGTACACGTGTGGGCTTGTCAAAAGTTCTCAAGTAGGTGGGCCACACCGAAAGGCGTATCTCTTTATTGGATTTGGCTGCCTTTCTTTTTAGAGTCAATGAATTGATAACGTTGATAGTACGTTACATGTGTTGAGTCTTTGGGCAAATATTAAAAATGTGAGGCTATCCAAACCGTCCATTTCATGGTCACGAAGTAGATGGTTAGGATAGCCTAAACAGCATGGTTTTTTAGTCTGTCGTTCACCCACAGCACGGCCAACTATCAGGACGGACGAATAGTCGTGCATTTGTGCCACGTGTACTACGGATGAGCTGACACAACTCAGTGACGTGCAACAAACGCACAACGTAGTCTTATGTGTCGTTCACGCCATTGCGTAATGCGTACACAGAATATATTCCCTGACTTCGCTAAGCCCACACGCACATATGCATGAGTACAGATGTGCCAGTGTGACGCTTGCGTGGGACATCCAAACCGGACATTAGGTGGGCCCCACCATATTGATGACCTGTCCAAAAAGCCAGGTTGGCTAGCTCATCAAGATGGACGGTTTTAAAGGGTTGCTAATAGCCAATAATCATAGCAGAAGTATGCCTCTCTTGGGGAGAGCAGGACGGCGTTGATGTCCTAAAATGTAGTCCCCTGCGATGGCTGGTGGTCGGTGCTCTGTGGGCCCCACCATGATGTATGTGTTTCATCCATGCCATCCATCTATTTTTATAGATCATTTTATGGTACGATAACAAAAATGAGGTATTTCCCAATCTCAAGTGGACCACATCACAGAAAACAATGTTGAATGAACGTCGGCCATTAACAACTTTTTGGGGCCATAAAAGTTTTGGATAAAGCTGATCTTTGTTTTTTCCCTTCATCTGAGTCTATATGACCTGATCAACGGATTGGCTGTAAAATAAACAGAGTGTACCTTAGGAGGATTTTAATGTGGGATATCCAATCACTATTGTTTTCCTGTCGTGTGGTACAACTGATATTTATATCCCTCTCATTTTTTTGGATCAAGCCCTAAAATGATTGGAAAAATGGATGAATGGAATGGATGAAACACATACATCATGCTAGGCTCCACAGAGCACTCTGACCATCAGCCACAAGGCTAGTGGCAGGGGAGTAACCAATCTATTTCCGCATAAATGTGCAGGACATAGGCTAGTCATACATGAAGTAGGCCATTCCTCGAGTGGCCTTGATTTTTCTGACCCATGGAATTCGAACACTGCATTCTACTTTAATACCATGAAAAATGACTACTTTATTTAAAATCTTATATGCCAATGGAGAAAATATAACGGCAGGATTACATGTCCAAAACCATGTCAGATCCAAAGTTCAAGTAGGCCACACCACAAGAATTGCAAATGAAAATACCCACCGTTGACACCTTTCTAAGACCCACCTTGGTATTTATATGTTGTCCAACTCATTATGAGATAATCTCCATAAGTAAGGGAAAATACAAATATCAACTGCATATGCCTTAGTTTTAAGCTCACTTTTGTTCGAATATGACTTAAAACCTCAAGTTTCAATTGTCCCGTAGTGTAGTCCACTAGAGCCTTGGATCTAGTGTTTGAGTTGTCGGTATCATTACAAGTTTCGCTGGCTAAGGATAAAAATATAATATCGTTATCGCCGATAATATCGCTGATAACTGCAAATTCGGAGAAAAATATGATAATAGTGAAATTTTTTCATGAAACTTCAAGACATGCCTAAATACACATATTTGCATATTTAGAAATTAAAATTTTGTAAAAAAATGTATTAAATAATAAATTTTCATTTACTGGAGCCCAAAAAAGCATACATTTCCATAAGAAATTACTCTAATAATAACTAAAATAAATTTATCTTAAGTTTCAAGTTGACCACACCATATGAAACAGTAGTAATAATAATTTCCACCATTGAAATCTTCATAGGGCCCAGTGATGTTTATTTGTCATCCAAACTGTTCATAAGATCACAGGGATATGGTTGAATAAAAAACGGAAATATCATGTTGATACAAAACTTCTGTGGCCCCCGAGAATTTTTCAATGGTAAACATTTAATTCACACAGTTTCATGTGGTGTGGTCCACCCAAGCTTTGGATATGCTTCATTTTTTGGCTTGTGCATTAAAATCATCTAATAAAATGGATGGACTGAGTTGGATCAAATACACAATTACTATGGGCCCACATTTTACTCAGTGTGCAATTCACTTCGTTCCGGCGCAGTCTGGAAGCGAATTGGCAGGTGCACCTCATACCAGCTATTAACGTCAGCAAGTGATATGGGTCTAATCATGATGTGTGTGTTATGTCCAAACCGTTAATCCATTCAAAGAGCTCGCCTTAAGCCTTTAGACAAAAAATAAGACAGATATAACTATTAAGTGGACCACACTGCAAAAACGAGTGGGGGATTGAACATCTACCATTGAAACTCATTTTGAGGTCACAGAAGTTTTGGATTAATATGAAAATTGTTTTTCCACTTCATTCAGATATTTGTGTTTTTACGAACAGATTGGATGCAAAATAAACGTTATGGTGGGCCCTAGAAATTGTTTAACGGTGAAAATCATTATCTATGCTGCTATCTATGATGCGGTCCATATAATCTTTGGATATGATTCATTTTTTGGATAATGCTCTAAAATGAACTCTAAAAACAGATGAACGGTGTAGATATAATAAATACATCACTGTGGGGCCAACGTAACTTTGATCTCCTTTGAACTATTCGTACAACTCGGAGCTCGAGGAGCGTCAGTGCTCGTCTTCGCACGACACGTACCTACATCAGCTATATTGCTGGTGTGAGGTACAACAGCCAATCCGCTTCCGATGGATCCCTAACTGTGGGACCCATTATGAAGTATGTACCTTACATCTGCACCGTCCATCATATATGAAGGCTTATTTTAGTGTGTGATATGAAAAATGAACCAGATTCAAATCTTCAATGGACCACACCACAGGAAACTTTGTGAATTGAACGCATATCATTAAAAACTTCTTGGTGGCCACAAAAATTTTGAATCAAGCTGATATTTATTTTAACCCTTCATCCATGCCTTTTTATATTTACAAAAAGGTTTGATGACAAATAAACATCACTGTGGGGCCTAAGAAGGTTTCAACGGTGAAAATCATTATTCTTATTGTTTCTTGTGGTGTGGTCCATTGGAGCTGTGGATATGCTTTAATTTTGGGATTTACCCCTAAAATAAACTAGAAAAATGAATGGACGGCGTGGATAAATCACATACATTCACAGTGGGCCCAGAAAGTTTACTCAGTACGCTGAAGCGCACCATGCGCCTGTTTGCTTCCACTGAAGCATAAAAGCCAAAAAAAAAAAACAAAAGAAAAAAAAAAGGGGTTTCGTCTGCGAAGAGGGTTTTTTGGCGAAAAGGGGCGATTTTCAACGAGAGTTTCAACCAATCTCGACAATGCGAACACTACTTGGATCTACCTATTTTTACTCTGCCCTAAGATGATTTGAAAAAATAAAAATAAATAAACAACATAAATAATGACTATATGATGTAGTGCGGGTCGCGGACAATTACATGGCCAAGATGGATCAGAAAAGGCCCGGTCGACGACAAAAGTGATCCAGACCATCGGACCTTAAATCGGGCGTATCTCACAATCCGGAATGAGTTATCTGACGTAAAATATATAATTCTGGGGTAGAACGAGCTACTTTAGCCAACCAACCCTGCTATGCCGGGTTACGCAAGCCGGATTTGCGAAATACCCCTGGATCGACGGTCGTTTCCCTATTTTAATTTTGTTTTTACTATAAATAGTAAGTTTTAGTTTGATTATAACTCTTCATCCGTCGGGCTTTAGAAGTTGCGCCCAACGTGAAAAGAGCTTAGAATAATTAGGAGAACGGTTTGGTGAAGCCAAATAGGACACTTACTATTTTTGGCCGAAAACCTTGTGCACTAGTAGACATCATGACCGTCTATAAATAATAAGTTTACTATTTATAGTAAGTCGCGATTTCTAGGAGTTTTAGTTGTAGTTTGATTCTGGTTTCTTTCCCATTGCTTGGTACCCCTATTTAAAGGGTTGTGAACTCATTTTTATTCATTCATTAATCAATTTCGAATTTATTAGAATTTATTTCTATTTTCTGCTTTCTTTCATCATGGATTCGAGAAGTCTCTGTGAAGAGTCCAGAAAAGTTTCGTGGATTCAAAATAGTTATCCTCTTGAGGAAGACAGCACTCGACCTCACGTCCTCCCCTGCGTCACTATATGCCCCATGGAGCCCTTGCCTTGACTGATTTCAGTCTAGGCAAGACTAGTCATTATCTGCTTTTTAATATTTATATGCAATCCAATTGATTAATACAACAATCCCTACCTAGACTAAGGAAAAATACAACTATCAATCTCATCCATGACACTATGGGCTGTAAGAAGATTTCAATGGTGGGCATTCAATCTTCTCTTAGTTTTGGGTCTACATTTTTTTGAATATGAACTGAAACTTTAGATTTCAATGATTAGTGTTATTATCACCATTGCTTTCTGTCATGTGGTCCACTTAAGCTTTGGATTTACCTAATTTTACTCATACCCTAAAATTATTTTTTTAAAAAATAAAATTAAATAATGAGAATAAAACCCATACATCACGATGGGCCCAAAATTATTTTTTAAAAATAAAATTAAATAATGAGAATAAAACCCATACATCACGATGGGCCCAAAATTATTTTTTAAAAAAATAAAATTAAATAATGAGAATAAAACCCATACATCACGATGGGCCCAAAATTATTTTTTAAAAAATAAAATTAAATAATGAGAATAAAACCCATACATCACGATGGGCCCAAAATTATTTTTTAAAAAAATAAAATTAAATAATGAGAATAAAACCCATACATCACGGTGGGCCCATTGAGCCCTTGCCTAGACTGATTTTCATCTGGGTAAGGCCACTCACCATCTGCTTTTAATATTTACATGCAATCCAACTCATTAATAATTAAATCCATACTAAGACGAAAATACAAACATCAGCCACATCTATAACACGTCATAAGAAGACTTTAAATGGCCGCCTTCAAACTTCACTCCTACTTTCAGGCTCATGTTAGTTCGAATGTGAACTAAAACCTTAGGTTTCAACTGTGAGTGAAAGTATTATTGATACATCATATGATGTGCTCCATTTGAGCTTTTGATTTGCCTATTTTTTATTCGTGTGTGTGTCTATATATATGTGTGTGTGTGTGTTTGTTGAAAAGGTTCTATGCAGTCAAGCTCATAGGAACTTCCCATGAGGTCAAGCTGTGTGGGCCCCACCGTGATGTGTGTCGACCATCTACCCCATCAGTCAGTTGTACCATTCCATGGTGGGCCTGGGGCTTAATAATCAAGTCAATCCGTGACTTGTGTGGGGCACACCACATACAAAAGTTGAGAGAGGTTACCCTCCATTAAAACATTTATAATCATTTGTTGGGCCCACCAAGATGTGGTTCACAAATCTAGCCCATCCATTATGTGTGTCCCACTTGGATGATGGGTCATACCAAGTTTCAGATGCATCCAAATTTCAGGTGGGCCCCACCAAGTGCTTTTATACGCTTTAGGCATGTCTTCACATGATTTTAGATGGTATGACCCACCTGGCTGATTTTTGGGATATTCCATAATTTAAAGGGGACCCATCAAATGCATGGTGTTGATGGTCGGCATGCATCACAGTGGGGCCCACACAGCTTGACCTCATGGGACACACACACGCCACATAGAGTCCTTGCTTGGACTGATTTTCGTCTAAGGCCAGTCGCTATCTCCTTTCAGTATTTATATGCAATCCTACTCATTGATAAGACCCTAAAATTAAGGGAAAATATAAATATCAATCACATCCATGACATTGTGGGCCATAAGAAGATTTTAATGGCGGGCGTTCAATCTTTTAGGGTCACGTTCATTCAAATATGAGCTATCAAAACTGGTGCTGACTCACTTGGCCTTTTTGGAGCCGAGTCATGACTTGACTGAGTCCACTCAAGTCACCACATTCTCATCTCAGACACTGTGATCGCATGATGCCAAACTGAATTAGACTCGAAATAATTCCTAGTTGACACAGACAAGCCAAATCGGACTCGAACATGTGATTGATCCACCTCAAGGTTGTCCCACCATAGATGTACCATCCTCCAAAACACTTGCGGTGCGTTTGGTTACACCACATATCATGAAATTTCATGATAAATGTGTAATTTGGTACAAAATGTTATGAAATTGCATGATATTTGGTACAGCCAAACACACTCAGCTACCAAAGTTGGTACACCCTTTTCAAATTTCTCTTTTCACTCGATCCATAGGCCACAAATCCAAAGTTCAAGATTGTCACGTCAAGAAGATTTTGGAGCACTTTGGCGCAGCAAACTAATGGTCTAGATTTGCCGGCCGGCCCATAATCAGAACTGAAAATCATGCACGATTTCTCAAGAAAGTTATGCCTTTTATAGGCAAACGGCACTTTTTAGAGGGTTATTTGATACTCTGGGAAAGTAGCACGGTTGATACACAGGCTATGTTGTACACGTCGCACACAATTCATCAAGTTGAACCTGATAAACTGAGGAATGAACAGTAGCCATGTAACAGGCCTAAAATCCAAATGGTCATACAATCCTAACTAAAAAAGGACCCTTGGATGAGAGTAGAAACTAGAAACGGCCGCGAAGTAGGAAGCTATCACATGGCAGGACGCGGCTTCGGTGGATCCCTAGCTGTGGGGCCCACATTGATTTTTGTACCTAGCATTTACACCGTCCATCTGTTTTGACAGCTCATTTTAGTGCATGAGCCCAAAACTGAAGTAAATTCAATTCTCAGGTAGTCCACATCACAGGAAACAGTGGTGATTGAATCCCCAACATTGAAAAATTCTTGGGGCTACAGAAATGTTTATTTCCCATCCAACCTTTTTATAAGGTCACAAAGACCTAGATGAAGGTCTCACACAAATATAAGCTTGATCCAAAACTTTTGTGGCCCACAACAAGTTTTTAATGGTCAATCACCACTGTTTCCTGTGGTATGCTCCAAATGAGAATTTTATCTCCTTATTTTTTGGATTATCCCCTAAAATGAGATGTAAAAACTGTTGGACGGCGTGGATGTAAGGAACATACATCACAGTGGACCACATAGTCAGGGATCCTACCCACCTCGGTAGATCCGGGGATCCACCGAAGCCATGCCTATGGTACCAGGCTACTGTGGGGCCCAAGACAATTGTACATCAGATCCACTCGGTCCATTAGATGTGAAGTTCGATTATGGGTCTTGAGTAAAAAAATCAACTAGAACGGAAACTCAGGTGAGCCATATGGTAAGGAAAAGTTGGGAGGGGTTGCCCCACTAATAAAACCTTTCCCACCGCCTGTGGGCCCAAATTTTTGTGTGTATGACATCTAATCCATTCATCAGAGGCTCCCCAATAGGATGAATGGACACACCTAAAAACCAGGACGTTCAAAACTCAGGTGGGCCACACCATGTGAAATCAAAGGTCTGAGGCATGATTTTACATTGTTTCCTGAAAAAATTAGCACTGTGGACGAGTCCGTACTATGCCTTTATTTTTCATCGTCTGAGGAGTATCTCACCAAAGTGGATTTTTAGGGTAAGGAGGTAGGTTTTTTTACGAAAATACCCCTACCTATTAGGGTAAAGCAGCTGGAAAGAGCAGGGGTATTTTCATTTTTTTGGATTCATCCGTACGAATAGTAGTCTAGTTTGATAATTAAGGTTTTTTTGGGTCGAATGAAAAAAGATAGGTAGTACATCGAGTCTATACTAAAAAAGTACCCTTGTTTCCTGCAGTCTAGCCCACCTAGTCTTTGGGATTGGATGTACAATAGTTAATGTGGGCCCCACAACACCCCGTACCAACCCTAGTTGTGGTGGCACTAGTACCATGGAGGTATTGGTGGTGCTCCTTCAATCCAGAAGGCATATATTCCCATGAACGTGTCGCGAGTATGCTAAATGATGAGGTGCTCCTTCTCCCATTGTACCAACAACAATGGTCCTGGGGTGCGAATTTCATCCAAGAAAAGGTCAATTTCCAATAGGGTTGTACATCGAGCCAAGTCAAGTCGTGGTGTGCTAAGCTTGGCTTGACTCGTCTGTACTTTTCTCGAGCTTGAGTTCAGCTTTGAGCTTACCATTGGAGCTTGGCTTGCTTGCCAAACCTTTTGAGTTAACCTCGAGGTGAGCTTTTGGATCGAGTCGAGCCTGCTCCTAAATCGACCCAACCTGTATCCGACTCGACCCAGCAACCCAACCCAACCCAACCACCCGACCTAAATGACCCAACCCAACTCCCAAATTAAATATTCAATATATATATATATATATATATATATATATATATATATATATATATATATATATATATATATATTGTAGACACCCCACCCAGGCTATCATAAACAAGGACAATACGGACCATGATCAACAACCCGAACCCGAAACCCCAATCCAAACTGTACCCGAACCCGAAACCTCAATCCAAACCATACCCAAACCCGAAATCTCAATCCAAACCGTACCCAAACCCGAAACCCTAATCCAAACCGTACCTGAACCCGAAACCCCAATCCAAATCGTACCCGAACCCGAAACCCTAATCCAAGCCATTAGAACTTCCCAAACCCAGCCTAAAAACCCCAAATCTAGGACCTATTCGAGCCAAGACAACCTAGTAATATACTCGGCCGAGCAAAAAACCTGAAAAAAGGACCGCCGAACAAACCAACACGCCACACAAGGACCATACGTGCGGGCCCGAGCCCGGCCCGAGCGGTAGTTGGACTACTACTGGCAATAGTTTGACTACCGCCAGCGGTACTCTGATTACCGCCTCTCGCCGGACGCGTGTGTCCTCCGAGCAATAGTTGTCCCTTAGCCTGAAAGTCAACTTTCCTCTAAATTTACCCCTCTAGGGTTTACTATTTACCGTTTTACTAGCCTCAAGAGCCAATGGGAGCGTGCCACGTGGCACTCCTCTCTCCTTAACCAATCACGAGCCTCTATTACACCATTTTAACCCTTACCTACCCCCTATTTATCATAGAGTCATTGGAGAAGGCTATAAATAGCCCTCTCCTCTTCTCATTTCCACACAACACAAACACAACAACAACTCATCCAAGAGAGAGTGGGAGAGAAAGAGGGTGAGGGAGAGAGTGAAGGAGAGGGAAGGAGCTCTCAAGCCTCCATAGTTTTGATCTTTTAAGCCATCCCCTAGCCTCCCTCTTGACCCCTTCCACCTCTTTAGCCTTGCCCAGTTCGGTCATGGTCCGGTCCATGTGATGAATTATACGAGTTCAAAGCCAAGGATCCAATTATTTCATACATAGTCATGACATTTATTCCCTTCTCAACCCCCATGCTTCTCTAGATTTCTAGTGAACGTATGCTTTGTGACTTATCGTACATCGAATTCTATTACACCAGAAATTCTTAGAGATCTAGTCCACCTTTATTTACCTTTGCTGCATGAGCATCATTACATCCGCCTTATAGACACGTCGTTGGACGTATACTATGTAGCTTGCCAAAATTTGGGATCTTGCTATATCAGAAATCCGCGTATGTGCCTAGTCCCATCTCGACCGCAGCATCCATCGCCCCTTGAGATTGTTTTACCACACTAAGTAGAGACCATACATTTTGTGTGGGCAAAGAGGGTGCCTAACACCTTCCCTCTTTGTAACCGAGGTCCCTTACCCGGAATCCTAGATCGCAGGCCAGGAGTCAATCTAAGGTAGGAGAACCTTCAGATTTCTCCAACATTACATATTCCGCGAGTTCTAACCGACTGCAGGATTTTGAGATTAATTAGCTAGTGGCGACTTCAACATTCACAAATCAGCCTAATCACCCCCACCACCAAAACCAAACATCCAAATCAGCGTGGGCGCCGATTTTCAATGTCTACAGAATGACGACTCCACTGGGGATATGCTAGAGCACACTAGCTGAGACCCGACTCGAAAACGTGCGGTATTCCAATCTCAAGTAACATTCATCACTGCATTCATGAAAAAAAAAACATTTTTGGCTTACACTTGTTTGGGCATCAATCCTAGCCACGACCACTCAATCTCATGCAGTTATGATTGCCCATGAAGAAGAGCCGGCAGCTCTACCAGCTCCTGAAGCATCAGCATCAGCACCGATACCGGCACCGGCGCCGACATCTCCAACAACTCCAACAGATTTACCAGCTACTATAGCGATAAATGAGATGGCCCAAAATCTTAAAACATTGCAGGAGCTATTACTTCGCCTGGTACCAGGCGCCATACCAAACATGCAGGCAACACAACCCAGTGTGCAAAATAGCTCAATCCAACAAACTCCTCTTACTTTCTCTCTCATTCCTCCAGTAAATCATGTTCTTCCTCTTCATGCAGAATCAACCCAACATATAAACGGGAGCAACCCTCCCGCACATCTTCCTCCTAATAGGAGATCCAATCAATTCCATGGGGCGAAACCCCTATCGACTAGTCCCTCCAAAATTGAAGAGTTCCGAGAGCAATTGCAAGATATGCAGAGGAAGCTAGGAAAGCAGCATGGGGTGGATCTCCCATCGACCAAGTTCAGGGATCTTTGTCCCTTCCCTGATCAATGGTACCTCAAGACTTTGAGGTACCAAAATTCAAAAGATATAATGGTACAGGGTGTCCTGTGGACCATTTAAGAGTATTTTGTGGAGATCTTAATATTATGGCAGGTAATGACGGAGCATTGATCTGTTTGTTTCAAAAATCCTTAAAAGGTGATGTGTTAGATTGGTACACGTAATTAAACTACCATCAAATTAAAACTTGAGAACAACTTTCTCAAGCTTTCATTGATCGTTTTATATACAATCTTAATGTAGCACCTAAAAGGGCGTATCTTGCTGCCTTAAGGTAGAGGAATGATGAGTCATTATCAACTTATGTTGAACGGTGGTGGGCCATAACCGCTAGAATGAAAACACCCATTGATGACGATGAACAAATCTACATGATCATCCACTCGGCAAACCCGAGTATCTCTAGATACCTTGTTTCGTATCCATATGCCAACTTTACCCAACTCATTTGTGCCGGGGAACGAGTCGAAGCCGGAATAAGGGCTGGGACAATCTCCCCCTGGTGGCCTCATCAGGCCTCGCCAGTACAACAGATAGTGGAAGGAAGGCTTACTGGATACAAGAATGGTAACAGAAATGTTCCTGACCTCCATCCAACAGAAGAAGACAATCTTGTCGCCTCTACCCAAGGTGCTCAATTCGCTCCTCAAGAGGGACAATGGCAACAACAACAGCAAAGGAAGATTCCTCAGTACCCCAATCATGGCCAACAGATGAGGATGGCCCGGGAACCTAAGAAGTTTACACCGATAGCCCAAACTTACAGTGAGATACTAGCCACGCTAGTCTAAAGATAAATACTTACACCGCTATTGCCTAGGCTCCCCCCAAACCCTCTGCCACCAAATTATAATGAAAATGAGTACTATGCATACCACCAATCCTGAGGCCACACAACGAACTGTTGTTTCACCTTGAAACATGTGGTCTAAGATCTGATTGACAACCAAACAATTGTGGTTACCTCTCTTGTTGTTGCCACCACCAATTACACCCTCCAGAATCCCCTGCCACCGTATCAAGTATGCCCCAGTTCATCAGGAACCCCTACTAACAATATCAGTTAAGGAGAGTCAATCCAGTCCAATGCATCCATTCAATCACTGCCAGCCTAATAACAATACCCCCAAATCTACAAGGGGCACATCCTGCCAGTCCAATCCATTCGCTCTCAAATATGCAACGGGCATCTCCAGTCAGTCCAATCTCCATGCCCTTAGAGTCACCCCCAATCAATCTAATCCATACATCCTCTGTCTCGCAAGGGGCATCATCTGCCTATCTGACCCTTGCTCTAACTGTCATGCTCCAAGAAAATGCCCCTTCCTCGATCAACATACCGCATACCCTAACAAAATCAGGGCCCAGCTTCAATCATGCGGTGACTTTCTAGGAAGGACATCCTGCTACTCAAAGGGATTTGCCTAGCTTTACTCGGTCTTTAATCCTTCAAGAGAAGAGTCTAGAGAGAGTGGTTCCCACCTCTAAGAGAAAGGTCGAGGAAGAGATTAACGTCGAGATCTTGATTAGCCCCAAAGCATCAACCATCACTTTTCAGGTATTTGACATCACAACTTCATTTCATCTCCTCCCTGATCGGTCTTAAATCCATAGAGTCAAGGCTCTCTCTTCAACTCTTCGCCAAAAGGTCAAGTACATGTTCAGGGACAAGGCGCTGGCCATTCTGGATGATCCCGAACAAACCTTTCTGATAAAATCCATACAAAGACTGGAAAAATACAAACATCAGCCACACCCATAATACATCATAAGAAGAATTTAAATGGCCGCCTTCAACCTTCACTCTTACTTTTGGGCTCATGTTAGTTCGAATGTGAACTAAAACCTTAGGTTTCAACTGTGAGTGAAATTATTATTGATACATCCTATGATGTGCTCCATTTGGGCTTTTGATTTGCCTATTTTTATTCGTACTAAAAAATAATATATATATATATATATATATGTGTGTGTGTGTGTGTGTGTGTGTGTGGGCGCGCGCGCATGCGCGTGTGTGTGTGGAAAAGGTTCTATGCAGTCAAGCTCATAGGAACTTCCCATGAGGTCGAGCTGTGCGGGCCCCACCGTGATGCGTGTCGACCATCTACCCCATCAGTCAGATGCACCATTCCATGGTGGGCCTACGGCTTAATAATCAAGTCAATCTGTGACTTGTGTGGGGCCACACCACATACAAAAGTTGAGAGAGGTTGCCCTCCATTAAAACATTTATAATCATTTGTTGGGCCCACCAAGATGTGGTTCACAAATCCAGCCCATCCATTATGTGTGTCCCACTTGGATGAGGGGTCACACCAAGTTTCAGATGCATCCAAATTTCAGGTGGGCCCCACCAAATGCTTTTATACATTTTAGGCATGTCTTCACGTGATTTTAGATGGTATGGCCCACGTGGCTGATTTTTGGGAACCCATAATTTAAATGGGACCCATCAAATGCATGGTGTTGATGGTCAACACGCATCAGTGGTGGGGCCCACACAGCTTTACCTCATGGAAAGTTATATACACACGTCGCATGGAGTCCTTGCTTGTACTGATTTTCGTCCAAGGCCAGTCGCTATCTCCTTTCAATATTTATATGCAATCCAACTCATTGATAAGACACTAAAATTAAGGTAAAATATAAATATCAATCACATCCATGACATTGTGGGCCAGGAGAAGATTTTAATGGCGGGCGTTCAATCTTTTAGGGTCACGTTCATTCAAATACTCAAAACTGATGCTGACTCACTTGGCCTTTTTGGAGCCGAGTCATGACTTGACTGAGTCCACTCAAGTCACCACATTCTCATTTCAGACACTGCGATGGCATGATGCCAAACTGAATTAGACTCGAAATAATTCCTAGTTGACTCAGACGAGCCAAATCGGACTCGAACATGTGATTGATCCACCTCAAGGTTGTCCCACCATAGATGCACCATGCCCCAAAACACTTGTGATGCGTTTGGTTACACCACATATCATGAAATTTCATGATAAATGTGTAATTTGGTACAAAATGTTATGAAATTGCATGATATTTGGTACAGCCAAACACACTCAGCTACCAAAGTTGGTACACCCTTTTCATATTTCTCTTTTCACTCGATCCATAGGCCACAAATCCAAAGTTCAAGATTGTCACGTCAAGAAGATTTTGGAGCACTTTGGCGCAGCAAACTAATGGTCTAGATTTGCCGGCCGGCCCATAATCAGAACTGAAAATCATGCACGATTTCTCAAAAAAGTTATGCCTATTATAGGCAAACGGCACTTTTTAGAGGGTTATTTGATACTCTGGGAAAGTAGTACGGTTGATACACAGGCACTCTATGTTGTACACGTCGCACACAATTCATCAAGTTGAACCTGATAAACTGAGGGATGAACAGTAGCCATGTTACAGTCCTAAAATCCAAATGGTCATACAATATTCCTAACTAAAATAGGACCCTTGGATAAGAGTAGAAACTAGAAACGACCGCGAAGTAGGAAGCTATCACAGGGGAGGACGCGGCTTCGGTGGATCCCTAACTGTGGGGCCCACTTTGATTTTTGTACCTAGCATTCACACCGTCCATCCGTTTTGACAGCTCATTTTAGGGCATGAGCCCAAAACTGAAGTAAATTCAATTCTCAGGTAGACCAAATCACAGGAAACAGTGGTGATTGAATCCTCAACATTGAAAAATTCTTGAGGCCTACAGAAATGTTTATTTCCCATCCAACCTTTTTATAAGGTCACAAAGACCTGGATGAAGGTCTCACACAAATATAAGCTTGATCCAAAACTTTTGTGGCCCACAACAAGTTTTTAATGGTCAATCACCATTGTTTCCTGTGGTATGCTCCAAATGAGATTTTTATCTCCTTATTTTTTGGATTATCCACTAAAATGAGATGTAAAAACGGTTGGATGGCGTGGATGTAAGGAACATACATCACAGTGGACCACATAGTCAGGGATCCTACCCACCTCGGCGGATCCGGGGATCCACCGAAGCCATGCCCATGGTACCAAGCTACTGTGGGGCCCAAGACAACTGTACATCAGATCCACTCAGTCCATTAGATGTGAAGTTAGATTATGAGTCTTGAGTAAAAAAATCAGTCAGAACGGAAACTCGGGTGGGCCATACGGTAAGGAAAAGTTGGGAGGGGTTGCCCTACTAATAAAACCTTTCCCGGCCCAAATTTTGTATGTATGCCATCTAATCCATTCATCAGAGGCTCCCCAATAGGATGAATGGACACACCTAAAAACCAGGACATTCAAAACTCAGGTGGGCCACACCATGTGAATTCAAAAGTCTGAGGCATGATTTTACATTGTTTCCTGAAAAATAAGCACGGTGGACGAGGCCGTACTATGCCTTTTTTTTTCGTCGTCTGAAGAGTATCTCACCCAAGTAGATTTTTAAGGTACGGAAGTATGTTTTTTTATGAAAATACCCCTGCTTGTTAGGGTCAAGTAGCTGGAAAGAGCAGGGGTATTTTCATCTTTTTGGATTCGTCCGTACGAATAGTAGTCTAGTTTGGTAATTAAAGTTTTTTCGGGTCGAATGAAAAAAGATAAGTAGTACGTCGGGGCTATACGAAAAATACCCTTATTTCCTGCAGTTTGGCCTACCTAATCTTTGGGATTGGATGTACAATAGTTAATGTGAGCCCCACAACACCCCGTTCCAACCCTAGTTGTGGTGACACTAGTACCATGGAGGTATTGGTGGTGCTCCTTCAATCTAGAAGGCATATATTCCCATGAATGCGTTGCGAGTATGCTAAATGGTAAGGTGCTCCTTCTCCCATTGTACCAACAAAAATGGTCCTGGTGTACGAATTTCATCCAAGAAAAGGTCAATTTCCAATAGGGTTGTACATCAAGCCAAGTCGAGTCGTGGTGTGCTAAGCTTGGTTTGACTCGTCCATACTTTTCTCGAGCTTGAGTTCAGCTTTTAGCTTACCATTGGAGCTTCGCTTGCTTGCCAAACCTTTCGAGTTAACCTCAAGGCGAGCTTTTGGATCAAGTCGAGCCTGCTCCTCAATCGACCCAACCTGTATTCGACTCAACTCAACAACCCGACCCAACCCACACTCGATTCAACCCAGCCACCCAACCTAAATGACCCAACCCAACTCTCAAATTAAATATTCAATATATATATATATATATATATATATATATATATATATATATATATATATATATATATTGTAGACACCCCACCCAGGCTATCATAAACAAGAACAATACAGATCATGATTAACAACCCGAACCCGAAACCCCAATCCAAACCGTACCCGAACCTGAAACCCTAATTCAAATCGTACCCGAACCCGAAACCCCAATCCAAACCGTACCCAAACTCGAAACCCTAATCTAAACCATGCCCAAACCCGAAACCCCAATCCAAACCGTACCCGAACCCGAAACCCTAATGCAAGCCATTAGAACTTCCCAAACCCAGCCTAAAAACCCCAAATCTAGGACCCATTCGAGCCAAGACAACCTCAAAATACACCCGACCAAGCCAAAAACCCAAAAAAAGGACCACCGGACAAACCAACATGCCACACGAGGACCACACATGCGGGCCCGAGCCTGAGCCCGAGCCCAGCCCAGGCGGTAGTTGGACTACTGCCGACGATAGTTTGACTACCGCCGGCGGTACTCTGATTACCGCATCTCGCCGGACGCGTGTGTCCTCCAAGCAATAGTTGTCCCTTAGCTCAAAAGTCAACTTTCCTCTGAATTTACCTCTCTAGGATTTACTATTTACCATTTTTCTAGCCTCAAGAGCCAATGGGAGCATGCCACATGGCACTTCTCTCTCCTTAGTCAATCACAAGCCTCCATTACACCATTTTAACCCTTACCTACCCCCTATTTACCATAGAGTCATTGAAGAAGGCTATAAATAGCCCTCTCCTCTTCTCATTTTCACACAACACAAACACAACAACAACTCATCCAAGAGAGAGTGGGAGAGAAAGAGGGTGAGGGAGAGAGTGAAGGAGAGGGAAGGAGCTCCCAAGCCTCCATAATTCTGATCTTTTAAACCATCCCCTAGCCTCCCTCTTGACCCCTTCCACCTCTTTAGCCTTGCCCAGTTCGGTCATGGTCCGGTCCATGTGATGAATTATACGAGTTCAAAGGCAAGGATCCAATTATTTCATACATAGTCATGACATTTATTCCCTTCTCAACTCCCCTGCTTCTCTAAATCTCTAGTGAACGTATGCTTTGTGACTTGTCGCGCATCGGATCCTATCACATCAGAAATTTCTAATGATGTAGTCCACATTTATTTACCTTTATCGCATGAGCATCATTACATCCGCCTTCTAGACACGCCGTTGGACGTATGCTCTGTAGCTTGCTGAAATCTTGGATCTTGCTACATCAGAAATTCGCGTATGTACCTAGTCCCATCTCGACCACAGCATTCATCGCCCCTTGAGATTGTTTTACCACACTAAGTAAAGACCGTACATTTTGTACGGGCAAGAGGGTGCCTAACACCTTCTCTCTTTGTAACTGAGGTCCCTTATCCGGAATCCCGGATCGCAGACCAGGAGTCAATCTAAGGTAGGAGAGCCTTCGGATTTCTCCAACATTACATATTCCGCGAGTTCTAGCCGACTGTAGGATTTTGAGATTAATTGGCTAGTGGCGACTCTAACATTCACAAATCAGCCTGATCACCCCCACCACCAAAACCAAACATCCAAATCAGTGTGGGCGCCAATTTTCAGTGTCTACAAAATGGTGACTCCACTGGGGATATGCTAGAGCACACTAACTGAGACCCGACTCGAAAACGTGTGGTATTCCAATCTCAAGGGACATTCATCACTGCATTCACGAAAACAAATATATATATATATATATATATATATATCTGGCTTACACTTGTTTGGGCATCAATCCTAGCCACGACCACTCAATCCCATGCAACTATAACTACCCATGAAGAAGAGTCGGCAGCTCTGCCAGCTCCTGAAGCATCAGCATCAGCACCGGTACCGGCACCGACGCCGACACCTCCAGCAACTCCAACAGATTTGCCAGCTACTGTAGCGATAAATGAGATGGTCCAAAATCTCAAAACATTACAGGAGCTATTACTTCACCTGGTACCAGGCGTCATACCAAACGTGCATGCAACACAACCTAATGTGCAAAACAGCTCAATCCAGCAAACTCCTCTTACTTTCTCTCTCATTCCTCCAGTAAATCATGGTCTCCCTCTTCATGTAGAATCAGTCCAACATATAAACGGAAGCAACCCTCCCGCACATCTTCCTCCTAATAGGAGATCCAATCAATTCCAAGGAGCAAAACCCCTGTCGACCGGTCCCTCCGAAATTGAAAAGTTCCGAGAGCAATTACAAGATATGCAGAGGAAGCTACGAAAGCAGCATGGGGTGGATCTCCCATCCACCAAGTTTAGGGATCTTTGTCCCTTCCCTGATGCAATGGTACTTTTGTGGAGAGCTTAATACTATGACAGGTAATGACGGAGTATTGATCCGTTTGTTTCAAAAATCCTTGAAATGCGATGCGTTAAATTGGTACACATCATTAAACTACCATCAAATTAAAACTTGGGAATAACTTTCTCAAGCTTTCATTGATCGTTTTGTGTACAATCTTAATGTAGCGCCCAAAAGGGCGGATCTTGCTGCCTTAAGGCAGAGGAATGATGAGTCATTATCAACGGATGTTGAACGGTGGCGGGCCATGACCGCTAGAATGAAAACACCCATTGATGACAAGGAGTAAATCTACATGATCATCCACTCGGCAAACCCGGGTGCCTCTGGATACCTTGTTTTGTATCCATATGCTAACTTTACCCAACTCATTCGTGTCGGGGAACAAGTCGAAGCCGGAATAAGGGCTGGGACAATCTCCCCCTGGTGGCCTCATCAAGCCTCCTCAGTACAACGAATAGTGGAAGGAAGGCTTACTGGATACGAGAATGGTAACAGAAGTGTTCCTGACCTCCATCCAACAGAAGAAGACAATCTTGTTGCCTCTACCCAAGGTGCTCAATTCGCTCCTCAAGAGGGATAATGGCAACAACAACAGCAAAGGAAGATTCTTCAGTACCCCAATCATGGTCAACAGATGAGGATGGCCCGAGAACCTAGGCAGTTTACACCGATAGCTCAAACTTACAGTAAGATACTAGTCACACTAGTCCAAAGGCAAATACTTACACCGCTACTGCGTAGGATCCCCCCAAACCCTCTGCCACCAGATTATAATGAGAATGAGTACTGTGCATACCACCAATCCTGAGGTCACACAACGAACCGTTGTTTCACCTTAAAACATGTGGTCTAAGATCTGATTGACAACCAAACGATTGTGGTTACCTCTCCTGTTGTTGCCACCACCAATTACACCCTCCAGAATCCCCTGCCACCGTATCAAGTATGCCCCAGTTCATCAGGAACCCCTACTAACAATATCAGTCAAGGAGAGCCACCCCCGGTCAATCCAGTCCAATGCATCCATTCAATCACTGCCAGCCTAATAACAATACCTCCAAGTCTACAAGGGGCACATCCTACCAGTCTAATCCATTCGCTCTCAAATATGCAACGGGCATCTCTAGTCAGTCCAATCTCCATGCCCTTAGATCCATCCCCAATCAATCTAATCCATACATCATCTATCTCGCAAGGGGCATCATCTGCCTATCCGACCCTTGCTCCAACTGTCACACTCCAAGAAAATGCCCCTTCCTCGATCAACATACCGCATGCCCTAACAAAATCAGGGCCCAGCTTCAATCATGCGGTGACTTTCTAGGAAGGACATTCTGCTACTCAAAGGGATTTGCCTAGCTTTACTCAGTCTTTAATCCTTCAAGAGAAGAATCTAGGGAGAGTGGTTCCCACCTCTAGAAGAAAGGTCGAGGAAGAGATTAACGTCGAGATCTTAATTAGCCCCAAAGCATCAACCATCACTTTTCAGGTCTTTAACATCACAACTTCATTTTATCTCCTCCTTGATCAGTCTTGGATCCATAAAGTCAAGGCTCTCTCTTCAACTCTTCACCAAAAGACCAAGTACATGTTCAGGGACAAGGCACTAGCCATTCTAGATGGTTCCGAACAAACCTTTCTGATAAAATCCATACAAAGACTAGAAAAATACAAAAATCAGCCACATCCATAACATATCATAAGAAGACTTTAAATGGTCGCCTTCAATCTTCGCTCTTACTTTTGGGCTCATGTTAGTTCGAATGTGAACTAAAACCTTAGGTTTCAACTGTGAGTAAAATTATTATTAATACATCCTATGATGTGCTCCATTTAAGCTTTTGATTTGCCTATTTTTATTCGTACTAAAAAATTTTATATATATATATATATATATATATATGTGTGTGTGTGTGTGTGTGTGTGTGTGTGTGTGTGTGTGTGGGTCACTGTGTGGGCCCCACCGTGATGCATGTCGACCATCTACCCCATCAGTCAAATGCACCATTCCATGGTGAGCCTGGGGCTTAATAATCAAGTTAATCCGTGACTTGTGTGGGGCCACACCACATACAAAAGTTGAGAGAGATTACCCTCCATTAAAATATTTATAATCATTTGTTGGGCCCACCTAGATGTGGTTCACAAATCCAGCCCATCCATTATGTGTGTCCCACTTGGATGAGGGGTCATACCAAGTTTCAGATGCATCCAAGTTTCAGGTGGGCCCCACCATGTGCTTTTATACATTTTAGGCATGTCTTCACATGATTTTAAATGGTATGGCCCACCTGGCTGATTTTTGGGATATCCCATAATTTAAATGGGACCCATCAAATGTTGATGGTCGACACGACACCACAGTGGGGCCCACACAGCTTGACCTCATGGAAAGTTATATACACACACACGTCGCATAGTCCTTGCTTGTACTGATTTTCGTCTAAGGCCAGTCACTATCTCCTTTCAATATTTATATGCAATCCAACTCATTGATAAGACCCTAAAATTAAGGAAAAATATAAATATCAATCGCATCCATGACATTGTGGGCCATAAGAAGATTTTAATGGCGGGCGTTCAATCTTTTAGGGTCACGTTCATTCAAATATGAGCTATCAAAACTGATGCTGACTCACTTCGCCTTTTTTATCCGAGTCATGACTTGACTGAGTCCACTCAAGTCACCCCATTCTCATCTCAGACACTGTGATGGCATGATGCCAAACTGAATTAGACCCAAAATAATTCCTAGTTGACTCAGATGAGTCGAATCGGACTCGAACATGTGATTGATCCACCTCAAGGTTGTCCCACCGTAGATGTACCATCCCCCAAAACACTTGTGGTGCGTTTGGTTACACCATGTATCATGCAATTTCATAATAAATGTGTAATTTGGTGCGAAATGTTATGAAATTGCATGATATTTGGTGCAACCAAACACACTCAGCTACCAAAGTTGGTAAACCCCTTTCATATTTCTCTTTTCACTCGATCCATAGGCCATAAATCCAAAGTTCAAGATTGTCACGTCAAGAAGATTTTGGAGCATTTTGGCAAAGCAAACGAATGGTCTAGATTTGCCCATAATCAGAACTGAAAATCATGCACGATTTCTCAAAAAAGTTATGCCTTCTATAGGCAAACGGCACTTTTTAGAGGGTTATTTGATACTCTGGGAAAGTAGTACGGTTGATACACAGGCACTCTATGTTGTACACGTCGCACACAATTCATCAAGTTGAACCTGATAAACTGAGGAATGAACAGTAGCCATGTTACAGGCCTAAAATCCAAATGGTCATACAATCCTAACTAAAATAGGACCCTTGGATGAGAGTAGAAACTGGAAACGACCGCGAAGTAGGAAGCTATCACACGGTAGGACGTGGCTTCGGTGGATCCCTAGCTGTGGGGCCCACTTTGATTTTTGTACCTAGCATTCACACCGTGCATCCGTTTTGACAGCTCATTTTAGGTATGAGCCCAAAACTGAAGTAAATTCAATTCTCAGGTAGACCACATCACAGGAAACAGTGGTGATTGAATCCCCAACATTGAAAAATTCTTGGGGGCTACAGAAATGTTTATTTCCCATCCAACCTTTTTATAAGGTCACAAAGGCCTGGATGAAGGTCTCACACAAATATAAGCTTGATCCAAAACCTTTGTGGCCCACAACAAGTTTTTAATGGTCAATCACCACTGTTTCCTGTGGTATGCTCCAAATGAGATTTTTATCTCCTTATTTTTTGGATTATCCACTAAAATGAGATGTAAAAACGGTTGGACGGCGTGGATGTGAGGAACATACATCACAGTGGACCACATAGTCAGGGATCCTACCCACCGAAGCCATGCCCATGGTACCAGGCTACTGTGGGGCCCAAGACAACTGTACATCAGATCCACTCGGTCCATTAGATGTGAAGTTCGATTATGAGTATTGAGTAAAAAAATCAGCCAGAATGAAAACTCGGGTGGGCCATACGGTAAGGAAAAGTTGGGAGGGGTTGCCCCACTAATAAAACCTTTCCCACTGTCTGTGGGCCCAAATTTTTATGTGTATGCCATCTAATCCATTCATCAGAGGCTCCCCAATAGGATGAATGGACACACCTAAAAACCAGGATGTCCAAAACTCAGGTGGGCCACACCATGTGAATTCAAAGGTCTGAGGCATGATTTTACATTGTTTCCTGAAAAAATTAGCACGGTAGACGAGTCTGTACTATGCCCTTTTTTTCCTCGTCCAAGGACTATCTCACTAAAGTGGATTTTTAAGGTACGGATGTAGGTTTTTTTACGAAAATACTCCTACCTGTTAGGGTAAAGCAGCTGGAAAAGGCGAGGGTATTTTCATCTTTTTGGGTTCTCCATACGAATAGTAGTCTAGTTTGGTAATTTAGGTTTTTTTCGAATCGAATGAAAAAAGATAGGTAGTACGTCAGGTCTATACTAAAAAAGTACTCTTGTTTCCTGCAGTCTGTCCCACCTAGTCTTTAGGATTGGATGTACAGTAGTTAATGTGGGCCCCACAACACCTCGTACCAACCCATGTTGTGGTGGCACTAGTACCATGGAGGTGCTGGTGGTGCTCCTTCAATCTAGAAGGCATATATTCCCATGAACGTGTCGTAAGTATGCTAAATGGTAAGGTGCTCCTTCTCCCATTGTACCAACAAAAATGGTCTTAGGGTGCGAATTTCATCAAGCAAAGGTCAATTTCCAATAGGGTTGTACATTGAGCCAAGTCGAGTCGTGGTGTGCTAAGCTTGGCTTCACTTGTCCATACTTTTCTCGAGCTTGAGTTCGGCTTTGAGCTTACCATTGGAGCTTGGTTTGCTTGCCAAACCTTTCGAGTTAACCTCGAGGCGAGCTTTTGGATCGAGTCGAGCCTACTCCTAAATGGACCCAACTTATATCCGACTCAACCCAACAACCCACAACTGATTCAACATAGCCACCCGACCTAAATGACCCAACCCAACTCCCAAATTAAATATTCAATATATATATGTGTGTGTGTGTGTGTGTGTGTGTGGGGAGGCTCTATGCCGGGGAGCTCATGGGAACTTCCCATGAGCTCGAGCTGTGTAAGCCCCACCGTGATGCGTGTCCAACATCAACACCGTGCATTCGATGGGTCCCATTTAAATTATGGGATATACCAAAAATCAGCTATATACAGAACTCAGGTGGGCCATACCATCTAAAATCATGTGAAGACATGCCTAAAACATATAAAAACACTTACTGGGCCCCACCTAAAATTTAGATGTGTCTGAAACTTGGTTTGACCCCTCCTCCAAGTGGGACACACATAATGGATGGGCTGGATTTATGAACCACATATCGGTGGGTCCAACAAATGATTATGAATGTTTTAATGGAGAGTAACCCCTCTCAATTTTTGTGTGTGGTGTGTCCTACACGAGTCACAGATTGACTTGATTTTTAATCCCTAGGCCCATCATGGAATGGTGCATCTGATTAATGGGGTAGATGTTGGACACGCATCACGGTGGGGCCCACACAACTTGACCTCATGGGAAGTTCCCATGAATTCAACCGAATACACACACACACACGAGTCAAGTTAAGATTTATTGTGATCAAATTCGGCTTGTTTTCGAACCAACTTGAGTTGCATGAAGCTTGGCTCGCCTCGAATCTTGGTTCAAGCCAAATCAAGTCCAGTCGGGCCGAGGGAGCTTTTCAAGCTAGCTTGGCTCTTGTACAGCCCTAATTTCAAACCACTAGATGGTTTGACCTGAATATCTGTTGGATTTAATTAGGAGAATAATTAAAGAGGCTGGTTTGGTGCATGTTGGTGCACCAAATCAAGTACTCCATCAGGTTCCATCGATATGTGTTGTGGGACTGCAAGCCTTGATCTCGGGACTCACCTGATCCATTCCTTGATCCATTTTCATGAGCATCCATTTCAATGGATGGGACCCATCTCAACATTGGCGGACGCTGATTTTCGCAGGAAGTTCCTGGTCAGGGAAGGTAGGTGGGACCCACCATGTTTTTTGTGAAAAATCCACCTCGTCCATCAATTTTTCCATATCATTTTAGGACATGAGGACAAAAATCAGGTGAATACAAAACTCAAGTGAACCACACGATAGGAAACAGTAGGGACTGAAAGACCACCGTTGAAATATTCGTATAGCCACGAAAAATTTTGTATCACGCTAAGTTTTTTTGCGTTTTCACTGGGATGACCTTATAAACGGATTGGATGGCATATAAACATCAAGACGGAGCCCAGCAAGGTTTCAATATAGGCATTTCATTCCTCAGTTCTCCCTCGTATGGCCACCTTGAGTTTTGGATCAACAGCCCATATCTTAAAATGATATGGAAAAACGGATGGACGGGGTAGATTTTTCACAAAAACCACGGTGGCTTCACCTAGCTTTCCCATGCAGAAACTTCTATGAAAGGTTTTCAGGAAATCCTTATCCTTGGCTATGTGCATGCACATGCATAGTAATACTCATCCAATCCAGCCAGCTCATTTTAGGGCATGAGCCCAAAAATGTTGCAGATCTGAAGCTGATCAAGTGGACCACACCATAGGAAATGTTGAGAATTGAACACCTAACATTGAAAACTTCTCGACTATGTAAAAGTTTTGGATTAAGCTGATATTTGTGTATACCGTTGATACGTGTCAATGCCATCTCATGAATAGGTTGGATGATAGAATCACATCTCTGTGGCCGTACAAAGGTTTCAAATTTGAGCAGTCGATACCATTAACCCCTATTTCTGTGGTGTGGTCCACTCGATGACCTCTCAATTTTCCTCATATTTTGGCTATCGGTGACCTAAAGATTTTAATGGTACGGTAACCCTCTTGAATTTCATGCATTTGGACTTTGCTTTTGAGGGACGAAGGTATTTTCCTCTCAAACAAGCGCTTTAAAAGTAATTAATAGCTACTTTTCCCTATTTACAAATGTAATTGAAAAAACAAACATTCCTTAAAATTCATTCTTAGGAGTAGGGTTGTACATGGAGCTTACTCGAGTCGAGGTGGGCCAACCGTGGCTTGACTTGTCCGTGCTCTTCTCGAGCTCGAGTTCAAGCTCACTCTTGTGCTTAACATTGGAGCTTGGCTTGTTTGCCAAATCTTTCAAGGCGACCTCGAAGCAAGCTAGTGGATCGAGTTGAGATGAGCTTACCTCGAGTCGAAGTGAGCTTGCTTCCAACCCAACCCAATCCCTCCCGACCAAACCCAGCTCTAACCCGACTTTCAAATCAAAGATTCAAAATCCCAAATCTCAATTTTAGAATTTGGAGTTTTTCTATTTTAAAATAATTACATAAAACAATCAAAGAGTAGATTTTAGATAGAGATACTGTCACGTCTCGACATTCGGGTACTCGAATTCCAGGTTCGTGAGTTTTAATATATTAATATTAATTTATTACAATCCGCATGATTTAATCAAATTTAATAGATATTCAATGCCATCTAAAAAGAAAATACTGCTGAAATGTTTATTAAATTCAACTCTCTTGATAGTTTTTTTTTTTTTTTCTACATCAAAATTTGAAATTTAAATTAACCTAAATAAGAAAAACTTAATTGAATTTAAACTAAACCTAATTTTCTAGAAAAATAAAACTAATAATAGAGGCCCGCCTGCTCGTAGTATTCCAGCTTTGCACCTATGTATTTTTGTAGTAGGGTGAGCATAACAACCCAGTAGGGTCATTTCTTGCCCAAAATTTAACACGTTCAGATTATATCAAAATTTTATAAACAATAGAGAAAAATAGAATACAGATAATAAAAGAACATGAATTTAAGCAATAAAATTGTAAAATTGTGATGCATGTGATACTTTACATGAATTCTCATAAACAATATATATCATTTCATACAACACCGTACCCAAGTGGATGGCCACATTATGATAACGCCCACGCACCAATACCTTGTGGTGATAGACCCATTTATACATCTGACGTATGTCCACGCACACAATTGTACTCATACGTCGTACACAAAGGAGACTCCAAAGAATCCAATGGATTCTAAAGTCTTTCACCCAAGGGACATAATCGCCCTGTTTGCTGGCTTTAGGGTCTTACACCCAAGGGACACGATTACCCTATTTGCTTAGGTTACATCCAACATATAAAAAGTGATGCTCAATAAATGCTAGACATATATATAAGATAAATCATTGTTTCGCAATCGAAAATATCAACAATATAAATTTTTATTTCTAATTAATAATTCTATATATAATTTTGTTGAAAATTTAATAAGTAGAATATTTAAATAAAATATTATTTTTACTATTATTAAATTTAGAAATTACTGATTTAATAATATATAAGAAATTTAAATTCTAACTTTAATTAAATCAGAAATTTTTTTACTTAAATAATATTAAATATTAGCATAAAATATTTATTATTTTTATTCACTAAATTCTAAAATTTAAATTTTATTTTAATTATCACATAAACTTAACAATATATATATATATATATATATATATATATATATATATATATATATATATATATATATATATATATTTAGATATTAATATATATAAATTTAATAAATTTATATAAATAAAGTATTTTTACAATTTAAGGATTTATTTATATTTATTCACTAAATTCTAAAATTTAAATTTTATTTTAATTATCACATAAACTTAACAAATATATTTTTATTTATTTATATTTTTATGATATTAAATTAAAATTTAATAAATTTAATAAATTATACAAATAAAGTATTTTTACAATTTAAGAATTAATTTATATTTAAATTTAACTTTAGATTTAAATAAATCAAATTGTACTCTAATTTATTAAATAATTCCAAAGCTGTTGAATTTGATTATTTTAATAGCAAAATTTATTTAAATTATTAATTTCTAAAATAAATTAGATTATAATTTGATTGATTTAAATCTACAGTTAAATTTATATTTGAATATTAAATTAAAATTTAACTATGAATTAAACCGATTTAATTCAACAATTGTTTCAAGATATATTTTAAAATTTTAACAATTAAACTAAATAATTGAATAAATTTTAAATAAAAAGATCAATCACATAATAATTAATTTAAGCAATATTACTATTAAAATTTTGGAATAAAATAACATAACAATTAACTGAAAATGTTAAACTTAAAGTTAAGATCACCTAACTTAAAATTTTGATGATTCGGCCCCTACTCCAATCTCTTTCTCTTGATATACAGGGTTCTCTCTTTCTCTCTCTCTTGTCTCTCTCTCTATCTTTTTTTTTCTCTCTCTCTTTTTTTTTAAAGGAGTTGAGTAACGAAATGAAAGAGTGGGGAATGTGGACGGTTTTGATTGGTGGAAGGGTTCAGTGCCTATTACCATACGAAAAAGAATGAAGAAGGGAGAGAGTGGGTTGGTTGGCGGTGACGTGGACGTGCTTCCGCACCTCACTAGAGATAATTCATTCTTTTTTCATTTCTTTTTAAAAAAAATTATTTTTATATATGGTGGGTCCCACTAATGATGATATAAATCTACTCTGTCCATCATCTTGGCCTGGCCATGAGAGGACATGAGGCTAAAAATGAGGCTGATCCAAAACTCAAGCGGGCCAAACACAAGCAGACAGTGGGGTTGGTTCCCACAAAAAAAGGGTTGTTACAAATACATTACTGTAGAGAGAGAGAGAGAAAGAAAGAGAGAGAGAGAGAGAGAGAGAGAGAGAGAGAGAGATTTTGATAGTAGAGCTCGGGCAAAAGAGGGTTGGGTGTGACTAGGGGTGTACATCGAGTCGAGCTAGCCTCAGATCGACTCGGCTCGAACAGTGGCTAACCTCAGCTCAAACTCAGCTCAGCTTGGTTCTCGAGCCTGACTGGCCAGCTCGGGTCAGTTCGGTCAGCAGCTTTGGCTGAGTTCGAGCCAAGATCGAGCCGAGTTCGTCATTGAGGCATTTCCACAAACACCTGAACTGCAACTTCAAAATCTCACTGTTTTACAAACAAGGGCAATGATTTTACAGATATTTTTTCAAACACCTTCTAAGTAACATTTTTTTTTAAAAAAAAAGGTATTTGTTTCATGTACATACTTTCCTTACCACCAACGAAACCTTCCTTGCCACCAACCACATTTCGTTGAGGCATTTTATCAAACAGTTGGTGAGCAACATCGATGGCAAAGTAATCGAGTCATCGAACTAGTTGGATTCAATTCGAGTCAAGTCAAGCAAGGGCCTACTCGAACTCGGCTCGAACTCATTTTCGAGCTTAAAAAATCAGCTCGACTCGGCTCAAACTCAGCTTCGAACCGAGTCGAATTGATCTTTTTCGAGTCGAGTCGAGCAAGCTAACCGAGCTAGCTCGGTTCGTGTACACCCCTAGGTGCGACGGGATAGGTAAGAAAGGAACATGTAGGATAGGATAGGATATATATATATATATATATATATATATATATATATATATATATATATATATATGGAAAAGGTTCTATGCCGTCGAGCTCATGAAACTTCTCACAAGGTTGAGTTGTGTGGGCCCCATTGCGATGTGTGTTGAACATCAACACTATACATTCGATGGGTCCCCTTTAAATTATGGGATATCCAAAAAATCAGTCATATATAGAACTCAGGTGGGCCATACCATCTAAAATCATGTAAAGACATGCCTAAAACATTTAAAAGAACTTGATGTAGAGAGGGTCACGGACAGTTACATGGCCAAAATGGATCAGAAAAGGCTCGGTCGACGACAGAAGTGATCCAAACCGTCGGACCTTAAATCAGGCGTATCTCGCAATCCGGAATGAGTTATCGAACGTAAAATATATGATTTTGGGGTAGAACAAGCTACTTTAGCCACCCAACCCGGCCATGCTGGGTTGCGCAAGTCGGATTTGCGAAATACCATCAGATCGACGGTCGTTTCCTTATTTTAATTCCGTTTTTACTATAAATAGTAAGTTTTAGTTTCATTATAACTTTTCATCCGTTGGGATTTACGAGTTGTTCCCAACGCGAAAAGAGCTTAGAAAAATTAGGAGAATAGCTTGGCGAAGCCAAATAGGACACTATTTTTGGCCAAAAACCTTGCGCACTAGTAGACATCACGTTTATAAATAGTAAGTTTACTATTTATAGTAAGTCGCGAATTCTAGGAGTTTTAGTCATAGTTTGATTCTGATTTCTCTCGCATTGCTTGGTATCCCTATTTAAAGGGTTATGAACTCGTTTTTTTTTTCATTCATCAATCAATTTCAAATTTATTAGAATTTATTCCTATTTTCTTGCTTTCTTTCCTCGTGGGTTCGAGAAGTCTCTGTGAGGAGTCTAGAGAAGTTCTATGGATTTGGAATAGTTATCCTCTTGAGGAAGACAGTGCTCGACCTCACGTCCTTCCCTGCGTTAGAACTTGGTGGGGCTCACCTGAAATTTGGACGCGTCTGAAACTTGGTCTGACCCCTCATCCAAGTGGGACACACATAATGGATGGGCTGGATTCCACATCTCGCTGGGCCCAACAAATGATTATGAATGTTTTAATGGAAGGGTAACCCCTCTCAACTTTTGTTTGTGTGGCCCACACAAGTCACAAATTGACTTGAATTTTTAGCCTGAGGCCCACCATGGAATGGTGCATCTGACTGATGGTGTAGATGTTCAACACACATCACGGTGGGGTCCACACAGCTCAACCTCATGGGAAGTTCCCATGAGCTCCACCGCATAGAACCTTTTCCCGTATGTGTGTGTGTGTGTGTGTGTGTGTGTGTGTGTGTATTCCAGTCAAGCCGAGCTCGAGCTTCAAGCTCTACTCGACCTTAGCTCATTTTCAAAATGACTTGGATTATATGAAGCTTGGCTTGCACAATGGATGGTCCACATAAAAGGTAGACTATCCACATTGAAGGCGGGGCTCACACGGTGGACGATCCACATAAAAGGTGGGCCCCATGTGATGGATGACCCTGTATTAATTTGGGCCCACATATGGATTGTCCACATCAAAGGTCGACCCATAATGATAAAAAAAAAACACACATCCAAAATGGGCTGGTATGATGGACGGCCCACATCATAGATGGCCCATATTGAGGTGGTCCCACATGATGGGCAGTCCACATCAAAGGTTGGCCCTAATGATGAGTAGCCCATATTCAAGGCAGGCCCTGCATGATGGACAACCCACATCAAAGGTGGGGCCCACATGAAGGACAGTCCACATTAAAGGTGAGCTCCACCATGATGGGCAGTGAATATTGAAGGTGGGCCCCACATGATGGACAATAACATTGATGATGGGCCCTACTTGATAGATGACCAATATCAAAGGTAGGCCCTACATAATGAATGACCCACATCTAAGGAGGGTCTCCAATGATGGATATAACGTTCTGGATTTTCACTGTTTTGGATTTCTAGAAAATCCTTAAATTTTTTTATGTAATTAACTTATATTATTACTTACTGGCCATTAGCACTCAATGTTAGTTTATACATGGGTGGTACCAGTAAAGAACCGTACACAAGTCTGATTAATCAACTGCAGGAAGCCAACGAATCCGCCCGATCACTTAAACACCGAATTTAGCCACATGATTTGCTCACACAGAGCCCAAATTTAACCGACCTACCACTGATTAATCAAGACAATCGTAACTAAATTAAATGATCTACTCGAAGCCAAGTTAGATAGGGCCCGGATCTTCACTAAAAGACCAAATCAACCCCGTTACTCTTTGAGTCTAAAACCGACGGTTTAAAGTAATCATGACCAAATCTCCACTTTCGCTAGTTATAAATAAGCCACACTATGAACATAGTTAATCCAAACCCTAATCATTGCCCATGAGAAATCTCAATACCTAATTCATTCCATAAATGCCCCGATTTTCCGAACAAGCTCTAAACCGCTCATTAGTAGGTCACTATTCAAAACTATAGAATAATATCTGTCTTACTAGGCTCGATGTCCATCGGGAGAGTCGAACCTAGGTAGTGTCCAGAACCGCTCAACTTAAGCCGAGAAACGAGTGCATGAGAAGTGCAAATACCCTAAAGGAATAAGTTAAAACTTAAGTAAATTGAGTCGTCCACTCTTACGTAAAGTTGAGAATTTCGGACCATCGGTTTACAACCAAACTTCACACGTAGAGTAAAGATATTTCCTTACTCATATCCATATAGCAGCGGCCCAGATCGACCATCGGTGACCATTAAACAGACTTCTAATCATATCTGTCGATCGGCGCATCCAAATGGCGGGCCGATCATGTCCATACGTAGATCATCATTAGTGCTAACTATCTTACAGTGTATATCAATATATATACCCCATAGTGGGCCCAAGATGTTAGAAAAACTCTCCTATAGGGCTACTATAGTAAAAACTCAACCATTGAGGCTATTTACGCCAAATCTGGCACTATATAAGGGCCTCATTTGGGCGCCCCCTTCTCCCATACGAATTTTATGCCCTACCTTGGGTGAAGGAGAAGAGAAAGAGAAAGAGAGATGGAAAGAAAATGAAGAAAAAGATAAGGGAGAGGGTGATTGTATGAGTGAGGGAAATCTTGATACTTATAGGGTTGGTATTTCCTCAACCAAACCGGTGGCTACTACAAACCTCCACCAAATCCACCCATGCCAAGAATCGGAGGTAAGAATGATACATTTTCCCTTCAATTAAGTAACCTAGTGTAGATTTCTAGTTATTAATGTTGTTTTTCTTGATCTTGATTTAGGAATTGGTTGTTTTACCTAAATCCCCAAATCCTAAGTTTTCAAAGAATGAAAATCTCCTCTTAAGGTGCAGACCATTATCCTTTGGTGGCCAAGTACTAATTTTAGGCTAAATTTAATGATTTTGGATGCTAAATTAATGAACATACGAATTCTAAGGAAAAATCCTAAATTAGGAATCCATATGATGAGTACACCCAACATGCATGAAATGATAAATGGATTGTTTGATCGTTATTCTCAAATTGTTTGGGCGTGAGATTCGTGTTGTGTATACATTCTTGCATCTAACATCTTTGCATATTCTTCTATATTGTATGCTTGATTGTAATTTCCCACACTATGGATAATGTGTGATCTTTGCTTCTTAGGTAGTTCAACACCACCTGCACACATATCTAATTTATGCTATTAAAAGTAGTCACATGCATGTTAATATCCTAAAATCTTATGCTTGGATGTGTTGTATGTTTTATTCCTTTTGCACTTAAAGATAAACTCTTGACTGCTTAGAACATTATTAAATATAGCCCACCCTTTGGGTTAGTCAGAAATCTGAGATTTGTAAGGGTAGTCCCGTTAGTTGGGCTGCCTATGACTAGACTGACTGGTGCGGGCGGACACGAATGGGCGACAATGGTAGGACTACATGGGTTGCTTGCACCCAATGTCGTACATTACGTGTTCGCTTGAATTTGGGCGGTATACTTCACTAACTGACCAACCATGCTCGTTAACCATGTTTACTCATGCCTGTCTGGAACTTGGAACACCCCTCACCCACTGATGCCTACTAACAACAACAAGAAAATAATTTACAGTCTCGTGAGTTGGGCATGGTGGAATGAAACACTATGTCCGAGCTGTCGGCCTACGCTAGGGTGATGAGCCTCCCCGTAGTGACCGCGAGTGATCCCGCTTCCCAGCACTCCCCACGTGCTTGCAATCAGGGGTGAGGACTCCGATAGGATCAAGGATCGCGGGATCTTAGCCTCGCACGTTGAGGGGTCCTGGCTTCGCAAATGGATGAGGGCATTGATATCGTCGGGGTGTACCAATTTTCCCAACATGCTAGATGAATGGAATTAACTAAATACTCGGTTAACATTATTCATGCATCGCATTAGATAGGAATTGGTGACTCGGCAGTTGAGGTCGCAATGAGGGAGTTTTGGTCTTGCGTGACCGTGAGACGAAGTTGCTCGAGGGAGTGTTGTGGGTGAAGTCATGCATCATAAATAACTCATGCATGCGCATTAACAAAGACTAGTTAGTGATTTATGAATTTATGTTTTTTATTAAATCCATTATGAAATTGTTATTTGATGTAACTTATGACTAATGGGCACCCACTGAGTTAGCTACTCACTCCCACTCTGGGACGGTGTTTTAAAACACCAACCAGACCCTTTACTAGATGTAGGTGAGGCGGAGCTCGACGAGCCGAGCGAAGTAAGCATGGATGAGGAAGAGGAGCTTCCCTGCTTCCAGACTTTCGGCATATCCTTTTAGTCTTATTCGGGCTACCGCAGGGTATGGGTCAAGGCTCTGGTCACTTTGGGTCATGTATGAGTGGGACTAGTTCCCTATTTAGATTATTTGGAATTTGTGGTTTGGATATTTTTATATTTAGTAGCACTTGATATTGCTTTATGACTTACTTATGCTTCATGCCTTGCTAAACTCTCCATTATTTATGAGATCATCCAAATGTAATTAAATTTTGGAGCCCATTAGAACACCCGTAGCGCTTGGGAATTCGGGAGCCGAGTTCCTACACGGCCCCTAAAAACCCGAGGTATTACAATGGATGACCCACATCAAAGGTGGGACCCATACAATGATTGGTCTACATCAAAGGTTGGGGCCATATGATGGATGGTGGATATGAGGGGTATCAAACAAAACAAACTTGAGGGATAATTGCTTATGATGGTAGAAACCAAACATGCTTTTCCATTTTTTGATTAACAAGTATGTTCGTTACCAAATCTACTTATCTACTCGTCGACTGAATAAATAGAAATCAAGAAAAGATACTTATAAGATAAGTAGCTCACCAAAGTAATTTACCATCCAAACACCCCTTCGACGTATCTCTGTGATATTTTCAAAATCTCAGAGATTTCGGTCGCACATGGTTGTAAGTAACAGAACTTACTCTAATAGTCACGTGAGTCACGTGTAAATAACAGGCATTTAGAGGCCTGTTTGGGTGGAACTTCTAGCATATTAATGGCCACATGCAATGAGTTCAGTGAGGTTTTTGGCTTCATAACTAGCTTTGAATAGTGGAATTAATCCATAATTAATGTTGAATCAATGGCCATGAGGCCCTCTTGATCCTGGCCATTCATGATTTTTTATTTTTATTTTTTTAAATCTTATCAGAATTTCCAAAAATCATGAAATTAGTGCTCTTTTGTTGTTTCATGATTTACGGAAATTCCAGCAAGAACATAAATCTCAAAAATCACGAAATAATTTGATCAACTGCACTTGGATGAATCCAAACACAATCATTTTGGCAAGTGGTGGCCCACCAAATACCTTGTTCCAGCAATCACAAGCGTTCAAAACAGCTCACAGCACTTGGATATGTGCTTTCCACCGCTGATTAGTGGTCTCAAGCACTCAAACTGGATGGGTTGGGCCAGATCGAGCTATCCAAGCCCAACTGAAAATTAAAACCGGCGTGGGCCTATTACAGGCCATCCCATGACTATTATAGTCCATCTGAGCCCGAGCTCAGCCACTTGCCTTTGTGCAAGATCTGGGCCGTTCATTAAGTGTGACCTATCATACATGTGTATGACAAAAACGCCCTTGAAATCCTAAATGGGTGAGGCTGGACTGATGGGCGCCCTTGAAATCCTAAATGGGTGAGGCTGGACTGATGGGTTCATAAACAAAACCCAAGGCCAACCCATTTATTAAATGGGCTTAGGCTCGACCTTTGGTCCAGCATTCCAGCACATTCCAGCCCAAGCCAGCCCAAATCAAGCAAGTGGGGCCCAAAAGCACAGCGGGCTAATCCAGCCCTACCGCTCCATCGCGCACTTTTCTTTTGCTAGCTATCAATTGGCTAGACAGTAATTTCTACAGTGTGGCCCACTTGATGAGTAGATGGGGGCTGATTTTTGCATAAGGTGACCCTCATAGTGGGTGGACCATTAATTATGGTCCAACAGATTAGACTATAGATTTGATTATAAATTCACTTAAAATCCAACAAGTCACACTGGGCAAAGATGATCAGAGCCCATGCCCGGGCTGGCATGGGCCGTCTTGTGATATGGTCTGAGCATTTCTCAAGCAGACCAATCACAGGCTCAATTCATGATGGGATCTTACTGGGGCAGAGCTTGAAGATGCTTCAGCCCCAACTGGCCCGGTTCAAACCTAGCCAGGTCTTCTTACCCATGTTCGGTCAATTAATCTCAGAAACTATTACAGCTTTCCCCATATATCATCTGACCAAACAAACAAAAAGGATGCACCTTTGGGTCCCCCTAGCGAGCCCGGGGGGGTCCACCAAATGGGTCCCCCTAGCGAGCCGGGGGGTCCACCAAATGGGTCCCCCAGGTGAGCGGGTCCAGTGAAGATTCATCTTTTTTCTCAACAATTAGCCATCCCTTAACATATCATTTCACATTAAGTCAGCTCACAGACCATGTTAAAAACCAAAGGGAAGATATGCAGCTCATGTCACAAGAAAATGCAATGCTGCTTCCTCCTACAATACACAGGTTACAAAAGAGCAATGAGTGGAACCGTTTATCTGGTGGGCCATCACCTGGATAGGCCATTCCCCAAAGTTCAGTATGTTGGGCTGTGGCAGACATCCGATCGGTTTGACTAGTGGTCCGTATTCAACAACCATTGACTGATGACTCCTCTCAATTGGATCCGACTCATCCGAATCAACTCGAACTCAGTTGATTCTGAACTTAGCCAAGTCTCAACTCAACTCAGGACTGAACGAGTGGATCTGAGATTTTTTTATTATTTTTTTTTTTAAAAAAAAAAAAACCAAGCTCTCAACTGGATGGTCAGAATTGCATCAATTTTCAGCCTATAGGCCATCCATGGGATGGTCCACCAGATCAACAGTCCTAAGTACTCAATATGTTTGCCACACGCATGACACAAGGAGAAGGCAAGCCTTCTACAACTGTTTCAGGGAGTTCCTGCAATACAAAAACCCCTGAAGTGCCCACCGTGTTGTCCGTGTGAAATCCATGCCATCTATAGACGAAAGTCGAAAAATGAACCAGATCCAACACTTAAGTGAGCCACACCACAAAAAAAAAAGTGGTTATGAACACCCACCATTGAAACCTTATTGGGCCATAGAAGTTTTTGTGCAGGCTGATATTTGTGTTTTCCCTTCTTCCTGGTGGGAAATCATCTTATGAACAGGTTGGATGGCATATAAACATCACAGTAAGCACAAGGAAGGTTTCAATGGTCAGCATTTCCCTCCCCGCTGTTTCCTGCGGTGTGGCCCATTTGGGTCTTGTACCTTCTTCATTTTTGGTCTATCATCCTAGCATGGGCTAATGAAACTGATGGACGGAATGGAATTTACATGAACATCGCAGTGAGCTCCACAGGCTTTGTATTGCAGGAAACTAGCTAGATACCCATGAGAAAGGACCTTCATAAACAAATACAAATCATTGGATATATTAAACATGTCTATACAATTGTAAACCAATGCAAACTAATGAGATAGAATCTCAAACAAAAATAAGATTTTTTAAATTAAAAAAAAAAATCAAAATTGTTAAAAGGAATAATAAATAAATAAATAAATTACCTTTGGAGAAGAGGTGGAGAATGAGAAAAATGCCCATTTCCGTATTCGACCTTTAAGGTTTGACTGCTTTCTGGGAAAGATCATCAATGCATTAATCAATGGCGATGATCAGAAGGGCGACAGAGATATACATGAGGAAGACTGGGTAGAGCGAGAGAGCTTTTCTTCTTGGTGCGACAGCAGCGCTCATGAACGGGTATGCAGCCCATGAGCTCCATGCAAATGTTACCGCCACCACGATTATCTTGAGAATGACATTGTCTTTAAGCATGCAGAGCAGTGCTCCCATGTCGAGAGGGAATAGGCAGTAACCCAGAAGGCTGAGACTCTGGAAGAAGATTATCTGCCCACCCTAAAATCAAACAACCATGGACTGTCTCAATCATGTGTCATGCATCTGTATGTACACCATTTTGAGGGAGGAATTATGTGATCCTTGATTGGAGTTTGTAGACATTGTCTGGTGGTCCAGATCATTGATCTGATAGGCCCTAAATTTGGGGTGCAACTCGGGTGGGTTGGGTTGGGTTGGGTCGGGTCAGGTTTGAGGGTCGACCCAACCTCAAAGAGGACCCAACCCAAAGTCCTATATGCTCGACTCAACCAAACCCACCTTAACCCGACCCAAATACATGTGATTATTCCCAACTGACCTAACCCGAGACCAACCCAAATTCAAATCATGTTGGTGTTTTCCAACCTGAACTGAACCCAAAGACCTTGACAACCCAACCCAACGTGACCCAAACTCGGGTTGGGCCAATCGGGTTTTGATTGACTCGAATCCAAGTTGCAGCCATAGCCCTAATCATTCTATTAGTAGCAGGAAAATATAAAATTAGAAACAGAAAGACAGGAGCCATCCACACTCAACTGAGAATGGGCCAGAGATTGGACAGCTAGTATTTTCAGAGGTTTTCGGGGTGTGTTTCATCCATGGTGGTTCTCCTCAGATCAATGGTATTGATCCTAAACCATGGACCCACTAGCACAAACAGAAAACCGGGAACACGATGCATATCCTACATAATTCCACTTTGCAAGGAATGGAAGCAGTCTAGGGCTAAAAGATGCTTACCAAGAGCACCACATTCAATGTGAGAACTACAGCACCAGCAGCAAGGACAGCAAATGCCACAGCGAAAACCTCCGACTGCCAAGATTTGGAAAACATAAAAATCAGATATAAAGTTTCTGTCAAAATGCATGTCTATGGCAGTGTCATGAACAATCCAAACATCCATTTCAGAACACAAAAATAACGTTTCCAAAATTTAGAGTCCCATCAGAAGTCCCTGGAAGTCGGATTGATTCTGATATTTCTGCAAAATCAGTCCACCTTCCACTTGGGCAAATCAGGAAGGGGGGAAATGCATAAGGTTCACTCCTGCTTTCCCATTTTCTCCACTCCAAATCCCAAGTGAGATGGCCATAAAGGCTACCCTTGTGGCCGTTGCAATACGGGCCATAATGACCATTAGGACCTCTGATAGTACACACACACGCACACACACTTAAGGAAAAAATGTATAGGCCCCATATCAGTCCATTATGGTCCTGTATCAGCCCATTACGTGCCCGTAACGGCCATTACAGGGCTTCTTTTTTTTTTTTTTCCAATTCAGGCATTACAACCCTGTACCGAGTAATAGGTACTACTGTTACGTAACTGTTTTTTAATAACTTGCCAGATGGTGAACCGATAAAATTCAAACATTTACAGTTGAGCTTTTCCAGAGATGAGATGCATGGTGTCGATGTCTCAAATCCTAATGGCTTTTTATGACTGATCTAGTACTATTGCTTTTCACAGTTTATTTAGAGAGATACAAGAGTTCTTTGTAATATATCTGATTAAGATTCTCATCAGGGAGGAATCATAGGGTCCTATGCATCAGGAAACATGTAGTTTGCTTACAATCAGGATTCCTTACATATGGGTCCCAAGGTGTGTGTGGGTCTCACCATGATGTAAGACCCACATTCACTCCATCCATCATGTGAACCTCCTCAAGTTCTCCAAGGAGCCCAAAAACCATGCTGATCCAAGACTCAAGTGATCCTCACCATGTACAATCATGCCCAAAACCTATATGATTGTGTGGTGTGGCTGACCTAAGTTTTGGAATAGCCCAGTTTTGGGGGGTGCTTATTCATCCTAGTGCCATGCACCTTTTGAATGGATTGGATGTCATATAAAAAGCAGGGTGCCCCCACATGCAAACTGAAAGTTTTTAATGGTGCCATCCCCATTCGTACTGTTCCTTGTGTGGATTCACCATTCTTTTTTATCAGCCTACTTTTTGGGATATGGGATGAACTTAAAGGGGCGCGCCTTATGACAGATTGGATGTGGGCCCTACATCAAAGCGAACCCAGATACTGCAATGTACAATAGGCTTATCCTAGAAATAACAGGCCTATAATACTATTATATAAAATTATTGAAGTGACAGATTGATAAAATAAAGCCTAGTGTTATATCATACAGATGCATTTGTGGAAAATGGTCTATAAGTCTCAACATTCCAAATGTATATTGGAACTTAGTCAATGATCAAAGTGTAGGAACACAATTTCAGCTCACCCAAATTAACTATCGTGATTACAAATGACACACAAACTAGATCATGTGATCCAGATTGAAAATTGTAAGGTGGTCAACGATCCAGTTAACATTGGTGGGGCCCATGATTCAGTAGCCCAATCCATTGACCTGATGGTACTCAACCTGGATGAAGTATGCAACCCCCCCAAGTATAGGGTTGTGATGTAGTAATAAACTCGGTAAGACCGAGGTCGAATCCACGAGGACTGATACCTGTACGTTTCTGAAACCAAGTAGAACTAGAAATAGATTAAGATGCGATCTAAACAAAGTAGAATTTAAGAAATAATTATGGAATAATTATCTAAAACTTTAAGGAATTCAGAGAAAGGAAACTAGGGATTCAGAGGATCCACTTGTAGAGATCAGGGAGATCGTATGCCAGGATCACAAATTATGGAAATTTATTGAACTGCCATTGATATAGGTTTCAAGAGATGAAAGGTGTATGAATTAGAATGGATTCCATCACCAAACCATGCCCAGGAGACAGAGTAAACAATAGAATTAAACTAATTACCAACCAATTAACAATGTATGAAGATCAGGAAGGTACTGTCATCCTACCATGCCCATGAGACGATGGTGAACAACAGGGCTTCCTGACGTCATAAACATTAAAAGGGGAGAGGAATATTCAAAGCCATTGCAAGCCCATTGTAATTTCAGTCACAACATGCCATTAAAAACTAAAGATATTCCCATAAAATTAAGTCAAAAATAATCTCTTCAATCTTAATCAAAGGGCACCAGCAACATCTCTCCCATCAGGCTACAAGCTTCACCCCTTAGCCCTAGCTGAGAGGTTTAGCCACTCATGATTGGCCTAAACCCAAAACAAATAGAAAGGAAAAGAAAATGAAAAAGAGAATAAAATGAAGAAAAATTCCTTATCTTTTCTCTCTCATCTTCTCTCCCTGTCTTCTTTTCTTCTGTCTGTCCTCCAATCCTCAAAACGCTGCCAGCCTTTCCGCACTTCCTGGAGAACAACCACCGTCTAGCCGCACTCCTCTCGTGCACAGCAGCAACTCTCCACGTCCCTGTCTTTCTCCCAAGCCGTGCAGCAGCAACCCACCATTCTTCTTTTCTTCTTCACGCTGATCCCATTCCCTGGCCTCTAAGCATTGCTGGTCACGTCCCCTCCCGCTCCAGCGTTCAGCAGCAGCCAAGGTGCCTCCACGGCTGCCCTTCCTCTCCCCGTTTCTCCTCCTCCAAACGCTTTCTCTCTCTCTTTTTTTTATAGCACCCTCGTCGGCACCCAATTTCCGACCTCCATGCGGAAGTTTTTCGCATCAGAGACTGTGTTGGAGTCGGAATAGAAGAGCTTTGGCAGCAACTGAGTTCGTCTGCGCAGTGAAAACGCAAAACGACTTGCGTTTGGAGTGTCTTTGCGGCGTGATATCGACCTATCTGACAATTCTGAAAGCTTGGCTAGGGTATTGGCCTCCCTGTGGACACAATGGACGGTATGGATCACTAAAATTATCGATGACCGTGGCCCACTATCGTCCGCAAATCCCGGTTTTCCCGAACGCGCGTAAGGCGTACGCAGAGGTGCTGACGTGTTCGGTGGGCCCCACAGAGGTATTTTCTGGGAAATCCACCCCGTACATTGGATTCAGGACGAAATTTCGGTCAAGAATGGGTAGTTTTGAACGTCCATTGACGCGGAATCAGAGAAGAAATCACCCAAATATCAATTTGAACGTTGCAGGACAGTCCACTTATGGCCTCTGTATCGTGCACGTGTGCTTGCATGGGTCCAAAAGTTTAGCATGGGTTTGAAGAACTCATGGCCCTCTACAAGATGGACGGTTTGGATTTTCTACTGGGACAATGTGTGGGGCCCACTAGCGTTCGCAAAAACGGACCGCGTCCGTTCGTCTCGCCGCGTGAAACGGAAATTCCGTTTTTAGGAAGAGGATGCGGGTCAGCGCTGCTGACCCGCTTTAGCTTGTTTGGTGCGGCTCGGGTACGTGTGTACCTCATATACACACGTTGTGTATGTGGGGCCTATTGTGATGTTTTATCAAAATCCAAACCATCCATTTGTTTCCTCATCTTATTTGAACCGCCGAGACCAAAGTTGAGACAGTTCCAGATATCAGGTGGGCCCAGAATCAATGGTTTATGGGCTGATCTGTCAGTTGGGGCACTTTCATAGTGATCCGATGGCTGAAATTTGATATGTACGGCTAATTTATGGCCCTCAGGCCATGTATAAAGTTTTGAGCCAATCAGATGGCGGGAACTATGTGATCTTGCATTCTTCACCAATTTCGGGCCTCTTTAATGTGAATGGCCTGATTTCCTCGGATCCTTGATGCATAATTCCATCGATCTTCGTCCCCTGGAGTCCGTCCCTTGCCTTGGGTATCATCAGAGCGTTAAATCCATGGTTTAAGCACCCTTTTTCAGTTCATGCTTGTAAATACACTCTGCATCACAAATACAATTAAATCCGGCTATTAAACGGTATCATGCTTGTAAATCCATGCAATAAATGGGTCTGATATGCAATATTTGACCCTCAACTATGCAACCCCCAGATTACAAGACCCCAACCCCTCAATAGATGGATAAGGTTTTAAAAAGATACAGTAACAGTCCACATTTAATGTAAAAAGAAGGCCCAAGTAATGAAGGGTCGGGATCTTCAACGTAGCAGATTTCCAACGCATGCAATGAAGGCCATCAGATCAGAAGTATAGACCACCAATTCATGGACCTACACATAAGAAATCCTATATATTAGCAAATTATACATTCTAATATTCACTGATCAGCAGCGTGACATAGTCCCTCATCAGAACCACCAGTGTTTTCTTCATAGATTCATGAGAAACAAGGGACACATGAAAAGATACAGACAATCAGTAGTAATACTAGGCTATCGAAAATGTGCTCGACCTGACATAGAAACATCTATAAACCAATGCGGGACTCCAAGAAACACCTGACCAATGGAAAAATTTTGTACAACCAATTACAACAGAGAAAATGGAAAACTAAAAATAGGAATCTGGCCCACCATCATCAGAAGCTGGGAGACATGCATACACTGACTCTCCTAGCACGCATCATGAACAAACTTCAGAATCTTGCCCATGAAGGCTTAGTGCACTGTGCACCAACTTTCAGATACCAGAACTGAACTTATTCAATAAAGAGGGATGGAAATATGTATATGAGGAACCACGCCAGGCTTGTTGTGCCTCGAAAAGAATAATTTTGCTAATCACACACACACACACACAGGCGCGCGCGCGCGCACGCACAACCACCCAACTACACATGCCCACACGCACTTTCTCCAGCATCGTGGGCAATATTCTCAAACATGTATCAATTGTAGAATAGAGAGTTGGTCCCATGTAAATCATATCATTAATGAAGGCCCCATGGCTTTAATAGGAAGTTCTTGAAAGTTAAAAAATTCGAAATAATAGTCTCGATATCCAGCAGGTTGGGTTGACCCGAAGACTTTATTCTACTTGACTCGATATTTAATAATTAAATTAGGAATCATATTACTATAATTATAGATTCTTAGAAATGGTACGAGTATAAAAATAGCCAAGTTAAATCATAACAGCTGCAGTTAGCCTGCTGGTAGACACTGTTTCCTTGACTACTTGAGGTCATGAGCACACTAGCAAGGTTCATAGTGACTTGGCTCGATTTCTGGCCAATTCAAGTTGACTCAGCCACAAGTTGAGCCACCAAGTTTTAGAACAATGCTTGAAAGATGCATAACCTACTTCAACAATGTTTGAGTTGAAGAACTAAACACCCTCTCCAAATGAATTGAGATTAGACTGTTCTTGCCTTCCGTGCATCTATGGCTAGCTGCACAAGCAATTATGCAGATCGAGGGACTCAAAAAGGTCTCAAGTACAAGCTCAAGTAACAAGACTATTCCTGCCAAAACATCTCTCTAGCATTTTCAAAACACTCAATGCAACTAAGGAGGGAAAATGAAGACCAAATGCAAAAGCTTACAACCCGAAGGTGCAAGTTCCTAAAACAACATTTATGAGGCACCTAAAGAACTGTTAAAGTCAGGAGTGCTTAAGGTTGGCCATGAGATAGAGATATTGGAAATGGAAGAGACACGAAGAGCAGAGAGCACTAAAAAAAGATGAATGATGAGGGTTAAGAGTATACGAGGTTGGGTAACCAGGAAGGTGTTCCTAAAAAGCCACATCTAGAAAAAAAAATCATCATTATCCACCATCGCTGATAAGATCTTCCCTAGAGAAACTTCATTTTATAGTATAATTTTTCATTTTCATCTCCTCTACCAAATCTAAGCTTTTGGTAGAATGGTAGCTAAGCTACAAACCTAGCATCATCTCACATGCTGAAAATCGTCTGTGATGTTAGTGGGTACACATTGGGCCCATAGTCCAATGATCCAGACCATTGATATCATGACCCATGCATCCAGATCATCATACACTTCGGTCCCCAAGTCCATTGATCCATACCGTTGATATTATGATCCATTCATCTAGACCGTTGTACACATGGGGCCCATAGTCCACTAATGCAGACCACTGATATTGTGAGATGAGTTTACACTGATCCAAACTATTAATACTGCCAAACAAGTGTCTAGTAATCTGGACCGCACAAGGCCAACACAAAAGATAACCTATAAAAATGTTTCCCTCAAACTCAAGAATTCTTCATTTCCAAACCCATTATTACCACCCCATATCCATTTGACCAAGACATCCAGTTTCCATCAGATATCCGCCATGATTCCTGAACAAGAACTAGGAATTTCAGCAAGCCCAAAACACCGACAGCAACAGAATTTCACATGAAAAGAAATTTGTTGTAAAGGAATCCATCATTATGGGATTGAACAGCTATGGCCACTTGAGCAATATTGCAGACCAATCAAAACCAGACTACAAACAAGGTAACGGCTAGGTTCGATTGGTGATCAAGTGCCAAAGGTTGCTGGCCATCAGAACAAAGAAACAAGAATGTGGCAATCATGGTTGTCGTTAGCATGCTAGAACCCATCAACTTGAAGAAGAAAGTAAGAGGTCTTCATCTTCTTCTACTATGAGAACAATAACATAGCCCTCTGACACTCAACTTTCAGCTGCCAACAGCTCATTTGAACTTCCTCCATGAGAAGAGATGGCACCATTCATCTCTCATGTACTTAACAGTGCACCATATGTGTAAACGAGAAAGATGCATGAACAACAACCATGTCGGCCATTGGTTTGGGCCAATGAAAGTGCCAACAAGGCAATGGGTTTCTTACAGGTATTAGGAAATTAAAGAAAACTATATGTAGACACTGGAAGAAAAAAAAAAAAAAACGCTTTTCCAAAATATGTTGCAATTGGATAGAGCAAAAGGGTTTATTTCGAGTCAAGGGATGATGGATTAAACAATCTTCGATCAGTGCATTTCATAACCCATTGGAAAGCTTATTCAATTCTCTTTCATACAAAATTTGAGTTTACTCTGATCCGATTAGTATCGAGAGAGATCCAATCTAATTACTAAAACTGTTGAAGCTGATCAAGGGAACAATGTGGGTCACGCACTAAGAGCTTTAGGACGATATTTTGTGGGTTAAATGGCATTCAATGGTCATGATTTATAGCAAGATGAAAAGATCATCCAATTATTTTTTCAACGAGCCCAAGAACACCTCAAACAGATTAGTATTGAGGGAGATATGCATGTTTTTCCAGGACTGTGTAGTGATTTCTGCAAATGACGTTTTAATTGAAGATAGGTCATTTGATTAACCAATCAGCAGACGATGCCACTTAGCACTCCAATGAGTGGGATTCACCCGAACCCCTTCAGTAGGGCACAACTATCATTTTGGATTAGGTGGATCAATGGATCAATTAGACATGCCATGTAGCGTAAGAGTCCTCTCTCTCTCTCTCTGCAGGACATGGAAAATTAAATATGATATGCAAGATTGCAGGCTTAGATCACACCAATTCAGAAACAATCACAAAAAATCCACAACCCAAATGAAAATCCAAACATTCAATTAAAGGGGAATCTATGCGGGTCCAAGCCGACACAGGCTAGGACTGGACCAATAAAATTATAAACCAAACAATGTCAAAGGGAAATAAAATCAACTACTCATGCATAAAAATCAGTCCCTAATCCAAGGGATTCCCTAATTTCAATTCAAGGAACCCTAAGGTAATAAAAAGGGGCAAATCAATTAGGGATCATGTAATATAGGGTTAGGATTCATGAAAAAATTGACTATGAGAGGATAAAGAAGATAAAAACCTGAACCAAAAGATGATCCCGCGTGTGGACAGCAACAATGGTCCAGATGGACGTGCGTGTGATCCCGGCCGTACGTGTGTGGGGCCCACTATTCAGAAAAAGGCCACCTTGGCCCTGGTCGGCCAGGGATGGACTCCAAAACCTCCAAATTTCAGCTCGATCCGATGTACGGTTTGTGCGTAGTGCTCTGCCAAAGTTTCAGCTCGCCTGCGGGCTGAAATCTGGAAACCTGCTTCAATGAAAAAATCTGATGCAACAAAAGGACAAATTCGAAGTACGGATGGTGGGGGAAGATGGAAAAAAAAGATGATGGAAGATGGGGGTGAATGGGGATCGATGTGGCTTCGCACCACGGTAGTTAGCCCTTCGAAAAGGGAGGGCTTCGCACCCACTTTTGAATTCTTCCACAACTCACGAAGAGAGCAGAAAAATAAAGCAGGAATTTTTTTATTAACTTCAATGAATGAAAAGAACTACAAAGGGTGCCTATTTATAGGGAGAACCCTATACCCAAAAACTCGCACCATGTGCGACACCTATTACTTGGCGATGAAGTAAACTAAAATAAAAACTAAACAAGAAAATCTAAAGCATTCACGATGTTCTAAATAATAACAATAAGCAAAACTTAAAATATAAAACCAATCCGACGAGTGGGCCACGATCATGAGATCCCATGGTGGGCTTTTCTTGACTATCGAGCCACTTGGCCTTTTCTGAATAGTGGGCCCCACACACGTGCGGCCGGGATCACACGCACGTCCATCTGGACCATTGTTGATGTCCACACGCGGGATCATCTGTAGGTTCAACTTTTTATCTTCTTGTATACTCACATAGACAAAATTTTCATGAATCCTAACCCTATAATACATGAACACTAATTGATTTGCCACTTATTATCAACTTAGGGATACTTGAATTGAAATTAGGGAATCCCCTGGATTAGGGACTGATTTTTATGCATGAGTAGTTGATTTTATTTCCCTTTGACATTGTTTGGTTTATAATTTTATTGGTCAAGTCCTAGCCTGTGGCCTGGAACCGCATAGATTCCCCTTTAATTGAATGTTTGGATTTTCATGTGGGATGTGGAATTTGTGTGATTGTTTCTGAATTGGTGTCATCTAAGGCTGCAATCTTGCATATCATATTTAATTTTCCATGTCCTGCATCACTAACTCAATGGGCTATCAAACAGGATGAATCTCGCATCATTTGGTGCCCCAAATTAATCCCTTTATCTCATAGCCCAGGCCCCACATCGCATAGGTTAGGACCTCGGCCGAACCCCCTTCGTGGGCCCCAAATCACATGGGCCGCCCACCCCGAGTGTGTCCCCGCATCCTACGGGCTACCCCACTCGAGCCTGGTGTGAAATGCGCATTAATCACCTCTAGTAAGGAGTCTCGAACATGAGACCTCCTCCGTGGGCTGCACCCACCCCGAGTGTGACCCTGCATCCTACAAGCGACCCCACTCGAGCCCGGTGTGAAAATGCCTCTGCATTAATCACCCCCGGTGAGAAGTCTCGAACACGAGACCTCCTACTCTAATACCAATTTGATGCAGGACAATTAACCACTTGCTCTAAAAGCTCGAACTGTTAGAATATAAGAATCCTAGGCTCTGATACCAAATTTGATGCAGGACATGGAAAATTAAATATGATATGCAAGATTTCAGGCTTAGATCCTAACAATTCAGAAACAATCACACAAATTCCACGTCCCACATGAAAATCCAAACATTCAATTAAAAATGGGAATCTATGCAGATCCAAGCCGACACAGGCTAGGATTGGACCAATAAAAATTATATACCAAACGATGTCAAAGAGAAATAAAATCAACTACTCATGCATAAAAATTAGTCCCTAATCCAAGAGATTCCCTAATTTCAATTTAAGGAACCCTAAGTTGATAAAAAGTGGCAAATCAATTAGGGATCATGTAATCTAGGGTTAGGATTCATGAAAAATGGCTATGAGGGGATAAAAGAGGATAAAAACCTGAGCCAAAAGATGATCCCGCGTGTGGACAGCAACAATGGTCCAGATGGACGTGCATGTGATCCCGGCCGTACGTGTGTGGGGCCCACTATTCAGAAAAAGGCCACCTTGGCCTGGTCGGCCGAGGATGGACTCCAAAACCTCCAAATTTCAATTTCAGGATCCGATGTACGGTTTGTGCGTAGTGCTCCGCCGAAGTTTCAGCTCGCCTGCGGGCTGAAATCTGAAAACCTGCTGTAATGAAGAAATCTGATGCAACAAAAGGAAAAATTCAAAGTATGGATGGTGATGGAAGATGGAAAAAAGATGATGGAAGATGGGGGTGAATTGGGATCGATGTGGCTTCGCACCACGGTAGTTAGCCCTTCGAAAAGGGAGGGCTTCACACCCACTTTTGAATTCTTCCACAACTCACGAAGAGAGCAAAAAAATAAAGTAAGAATTTTTTTATTAACTTCAATGAATGAAAAGAACTACAAGGGGTGCCTATTTATAGGGAGAACCCTCTACCCAAAAACTCGCACCATGTGCGACACCTATTACTTGGCGATGAAGTAAATTAAAATAAAAACCAAACAAAGAAATCTAAAACGTTCACGATGTTCTAAATAATAACAATAAGCAAAACCTAAAATATAAAACCAATCCGACGAGTGTGCCACGATCATGAGATCTCATGGTGGGCTTTTCTTGACTATCGGGCCACTTTTTTGAACAAAAACTCGACTTCTAGCTAGAATGCCCTCTCTGGACGTCGTCATGAAGCCAGATCGATGGTGGGGTCCTCCTTTTACCTACGTATGTGCGTAGGGGTGGTGGTGTGCGGGCGTGCGTGTGCACGATGTCCTCTCTCTCTCTCTCTCTCTCTCTCTCTCTCTCTCTCTTTCTCTCTCACACCTGAGATTACTCAAATCCCATAGCAGATCATGACATTCATCAATAGCCAACCAAAAGGTCCTTCAAATAGCAAACTGTGATATTCTTCTACAACAGATCAACCTGCTCTTCAACTAATCATCTTCAACAGCTGAGCTTCAACTGATCTTCAATCCATCTTCATCTACTTCTCTTCATCTTCATCTCCTTTTCTTCTTCAATTGCTATTAGATTGTTGATCATTCAAAGGTTGCTGGTCATGATTTAGATGCAGGTTGCTGATCACAATCCAGTTCAGATCGCTGGTCATTCACTTCAGATTGCTGGCCATCCAGTGCAGATTGCAGCTCACTTCAGATCATTGGTCATCCAGTGCAGATTGCAGCTCACTTCAGATGCAGATTGGAGCAGATTTCTATGGCAGGTTACAGCAGATTTCCATAGTTGATTAAAGCTCAATTGCATAGCTAATTGCAGCTCATTCCCATGTCGGATTGTTGATTACTATCCATTAACACCTGCTATCCACGGCTAGATTGCTGGACAATTTTAATAGCTGATTTCTGTACATATGTTCCAGCTGTACATGTGTTGTAACTGTCCATGTAGCTATCCCTATTGATGTCCTTGTAGCTGTCCAGATTGCTATACTATCATAGTTGCTACTAAACTAACTATAGCTGCTGCTATACTATCATAGTTGCTACTATACTAACTATAGCTGCTGCTATACTATCATAGTTGTTACAATATTAGTTGCTGCAATGCTATTCATTGTATTATATCAATTGCTAACCATTATAATATATCAATTGCTAGTCCATTGTGTTGTATTAATTGATACTCTCCGCATGATATCCTCCATATGATATAATCCATATGCTACTCTCTATAGGATGCTTTCCCCATGATGCCCTGCACATGATATCTCTATATTATTTTGTTGTCTCTACTATGTATAGCTACTCTCTCTCTCTCTCTCTATTGCATAGCTAGTCTATTATATTGAAAATCATGCAAGCAGCTTGAAGATCATGACAGCAACTTGAAGATCATGATGGCTGAATGTGGATCGTCGCAGAAGATGAACAATCGATCGTCAATCGTTGGAGAAGATTGTAGCCGGTCATAGATCATTGAAGATGATCAGTAGTAGCTTGAAGGAGCTGATTATGATCAACAATTGAAGAAGCAGATGATGATCCACAGTTGAAGGAATGATGATCTGCAATTAGCAATTGAAGAAGTAGATGAGCCACAATTAACTATTAGTAATCTCAAATCTGAGATCTTCTATCTCAGATCTGAGATAAAAATAGAGAAAGTGAGAGAGGGAAAATGAGAGAAACAGATAGAAAAGGGAATGAAATGAGACTCCCCTATCAAATGAGATGATTCTACTTCTATAAGCAACCAAGGAGACAATTATGCCACACGACTCACCCTGATTGGTCAACTTAATCCAAAATAACAGTTATACCCCACTTTGTTGTATCCCACTCACTGGAGTGCCACATGGTGATGTCTAATTCATTAAGATCGAATGACCCATCTTCAATTACAATGTCATTTACGGGCTGCACTACGCAGTCGCAGGAAAACATCCATATCTCCCTCAAATGTTGATTTCTTTGAAATGTTCTTAGGCTCGTTGAAAAGATAATTGAATGAGCTTCCATTTAGCTATAAATCATGACCATTGAATATCATTTGACCAACCAAACACAGCCCTAAAGCTCACAGTGGCATAGCCCATACTATTCCTTTAATCAACTTCGCAAAGTTACAGTAATCGGATCGGATCTCTCAATACTAATCATATTGGAGTAAACTCAATTTTGTATGAAAGAGAACAGGCAAGCTTTCCAACAAGCTCTAAAACACGCTAATCAAAGATCATTTAGTCCATTATCCCCTGACTCGAAATCAACTCCTTTGCGCTATCCAATTACAACATATCTTGGGAAAGAGATTTTCCAAATGTGGTGGTGTCAACAATATCCTATTAGGCAGTCTGCACGTGAACGAAACAGGAGGAGAAATGAGTTTTTGCATCTTTGCGCTTACTACATGGTCCACACCATCAAGGCATTTCGTCATTTTCAAAAAGAAGTATGATTGTTAGGCTATTTGAACATAAAGTCATAAAATCATATGCTTCCCATAAAACGTGAGCATTAATATGGGAAGTTTGGTTTAATTATGCCATAAACAAGAGGCAGTACATAAGATCCCTATATTCTTTTATCAGCAATAAAATAAAGAACATATGTCATTAATAATCCTGATGCAAATTGAAGACAAGCTAGATATTGGCTGTTCAACTGGACGGAAAAGTTCAAGAAATTTCTCAAGAATCACAACAAGTTATTCTATAAAATTACAGGAAATGTGACAATCAGTAATTTGATGCCGAACAAGATGCAGGTCTTACCTTTTTCACCGATGCCGACCACGACAGGATAAGACCGAGGAAGACGATGAAAAAAAATGGCCCCCAAAGGTCCCAATCCCTCAAAGCTTTCCCAGGGTCTTCACGATTTGGGTTTGGGAAAACCACCAGTTTCAAATTGCTGACGATCCGGGACATGTCTCTCTTCACGGTATCCCACACAGGCTCAGTTAGAGTGTCGGCAGGCGAGCCAAACCCGCTGGCCGCAATATTCTGCCGAGGATTAGCAGGTTGAGGAGGCGGGACAGGTATGGGTGTAGGCTTCTGAAATGCAGACGGAATGTTCGATGATGCCATGAAGGGCGACGTTGAAACGGGAATGGAAGCCCGAGGCGGGCTTGGGGGTCTGGCAGGCGAAACCGTCATTGGCCCAAATCGGACACTGGCATGTATGAGGTTCTCAATCTCATCAACATCAGATTGGGAAGTAGAGTGGAGGGGGGTGGTATTGTTTTGGGACATTGCTGTTTTGATGGGTGAGAAATGGATTTCCCAAAACCAACAAAACCAACTAACTCTTTCAGAGACGAAATCAAAATCGGCATAATCTCATAAAACATGTAAATCTAAGAACATGAAGTAAGCAACATATCGGATTCTGAATTTGATGAAAATTCAACAAAAATCAAATGTCAGATGAAACAAGTATCAGGAAAAAAAAAAAAAGCACGAAAGAAAGAGTGGTAACAACAACCTTAAGGGCATGTTTGGAAACATGAATTCCAATTTTTGAGTTCTTGTTTAGATAGCGAGTGGAAGTATCATATTCCTTTCACACAAGTTACCTAATTTCTTATATCAAGAATGCAAATTATTGTTACCTTAAGGGATCAGCGAAATGATTGCTTGCTAGAATCAATATCCAAACAACCCAAATTGTCACAGCAAAGGAAAAACACTTTTCTATTGTTTGGCATGGAATCCATGTTTCCGAACATGGCCAAAATGATAATGAAAATAGTCTAACCATGAAGTCATGTTAGGGATGCTGATCTTACTTGTCTGGAACAGGGCACACATGTATGAGACCAAGTCTGCTCATAAGGTGGACCCCACCATGTGCATGACCATGTCTAGTCGGAAAATCTTACCCACTAGATTGAGGAAAAATGATGGGTGGTTAAGAAGAAGCAGACTAACTAATGCAGGGGCATTTTCACACCAGGCTCGAGTGGGGTTGCCTGTGGGATGCAAGAGCACACTCGGGGTGAGCAGCCCGTGTGAGGTAGGTGGCTCATGTGAGGTGGACCCCACCCGTGTGAAGCGGGTGGCTCGTGTAAAGCAAAACCCAAGGGTCGATAATCAATGCTCGAATCCAGATGTAAGGAGTGCTGATCTCACTCATGTAAAAGGGCACACATGTATGACACCCTGGTCCACTCCCCAGGTGGGCCCCACTGAGTAAGTAACCGTGTCCAAAAGATCAAGTCAGCTGGACAATTGTAACCACCTGACTTAAGGAAAAAGATGGACAGTTAAGTGGGACCGGAATCATCTACAACACTTAACATGTTTTATATGCCAATCCACTCTGTCCATCAGGTGGGAACCATTATTTGAACTATACATGCAAAAGATCAGCCTGATTTAAAACTCTGATGGGCCACACCAATGGGAACAATGTAAAACTGCTCCTAAAACCTTCACACGGTGCGGCCAGATATTTGGATCAGGCTGGTTTGGGTATTTTCACTAAATCATGGTGAGTTACACCTGATTAACGGGTTTGATGGGAGAAGCACACCATGGTAGCCACACACACACAAACCTATGGTTGGCATCCTATCCCCCGTTGCTCCGTGGTGTGGCCCACCCGAATTGTGGATCTTGCTGATTTTTTTGCCCAGGTCCTAGAATTGAGGATAAAACCTGATGGACGGAGTGGATTTTGCATATACAACATGGTGGGACCCACAAGCTAGATTGCTAGATTGTAACCGATTCCAGGTCGATTAAGCATAAGCGAATCAACCGTCTGTCTACATTCGAAGCTCGAATCCATACATCGGAATTGTCCACACGACCTGATCTTCATAGACACAGTCCCATCTACGGTGGGGCCCGTCTAGTGAACGGCTCAGATCTCACATAAGCGTACCGCAATCGAAGTGCACGGTTGAGATCAGGATTCCCGTAATTCAAAAACCAGATTGCAAATTCAATAGAAAATTATCAAAAATAAAATCGGATCGCAGAAAATCACCATAAAATTAAAGAAAAATCGGAAAAATCGACCTGATGAAAGAGAGAAAAGATCTCAACCGTCGGAAAAATGAGAAAACCAGGTGTCATTTTCCATGAAAAAGGCGTCAGTGACGTGTCAAATGGGAAATGAGGAGAATGACATGCGAAGATCTGAGCAGGAAATCGAAAATGAGGAGAGGAGGAAGAGACAGTACCAGAAAGTAGTCGGCTTGTTTTCTGTCCGTCGCGATGGACGGATTTCCTCTTCCTGTGATTTTCTTTACAGAGAAGAGAATGGAAGGGAAGACGAGGAACTTCCGTGTATTGAGGGGGGAGTTTGTTGATACTCCGGCTAAGTACGACGCTTGATACGCAGCAACTAGAAATTGCACACGTGGCATACATTCACTCAAATTAAACGGACTATATGTGGGCCCCACTGTCTCTATAAGATTGGTTGAGTAATCGTAACTTCTGATTTGTGGACACTTGTTTGTTGGAAGAGAACCATTGGACAATTTCCATTTTTAATCCGTCCGTTAAATGACCAGCAAAAGCAATCCGACCGTCAAATAATCAAATCATCTTAATTTTTGTCTCATGATAGAGTCATTTTGAATTTTTTGTATGTCACGTATGCAAGTTCTAACTAACTAATCTCTAAAACTGCCTGCGTATCATCCGTCCACTCTGACGGAGTAACATCCAGATCGTTGATTTTATGCACCATACTTCGGATGGGGCATGGGTCAAAAATCTCCACATTTGATCAATGGCCCAGATAGACCATTAAAAGATAAAGCAGCCGTTCGGATAAGGCCAACGGTTTGATGTCTCAGCTGCAAGGCGTGTGAGGATTGACAGGAATGCAAAAAGTAGGCCGGCTGGCCTGAGCCTGGCCCAGGATCACTTGATTGGGCTAGCCCAGGACCAGGCCCAGGTGAATGTTCTCAATCCATCAATTCATCAGGTGGGCCACATCAGCTTGCAAGATGAATGTGTTGCCAAACCAATGATCTGAACGTAATACTTTGTTGGGTAGCACATATGTATAGTCATCGACCAGACCCAACCTGATTTAAACGGCTACTAAGCATTGTTTTACTAACAGATCCAAAATGGTAGACAGAACTTGATGTAAAGCAGGTCGCGGATAATTTTATGGCCAAGATGAACCAGAAAAGGCCTGATTGAAGATGAAGATGATCTGGACCGTCAGAACATAAAACGGACATATCTCGCAAATAAGTATAAGTTATTGGACGTACCATATGTGATTTTGGGGTAGGACGAGCTACTTTAGCCACCCAACCTTGCCATGCCGTTGAATTTGTAAAATACCATCCGATCTACGGTTGACTTCCTATTTTAATTTCGTGTTTATTATTTATATTAAGTTTTAGTTTGAGTTTAACACTTCATTGGTTGGGCTTTAGGAGGAGTTGCATGTAGGAGTGTACATCGGGCCAAACCGAGTCGAACTGGGCTCAACCCAGCCCGGCCTAGTCACCGGGCCAATATGTCCAACCCGAACTCGGCCCGGTCAACAATCGGGCGAGTTCGGGCCAATTTCGGACCTGCTCCATCTACAAAGGGACCCACGATTTGGACGACCTGGATTGTTGTAAATCTATGACACATGTGAGGTGGATGAGTCACTGTCACTTTAAAGATGAGCGGAGAACTATCCCAGAAGTCAAGAGAGAGATTGAGAGAGAGAGAGAGAGAGAGTTTTAGGATTTAGAGTCGGACGGCGTTCTCACTTCTCTGTCTCAAATGGTTAGGGTAAGGATATATATATATATATATATATATATATATATATATATATATATATATATATATATATATATATGGCCGAGTTGGGCCGACTCGGTCTAGGTCGAGTCGGGTTTTGAACCGAGTTAGGTTGAACTAGGACCTGTTCAAACTCGGCTCGAACTTGGTTTCGAGCTAAAGAAAATGACCCGTCCTTGACCGAATTCAGTTTTGGGTAGAACCGAGTCGAGCAAGTTAACCGGGCTAGCCCAGTTCATATTATTTTTGGCCGAAAACCACATGCACTAGTAAGAATCACAACCATTTATAAATAATAAGTTTATTATTTATAGTAAATCCTAATTTCTAAAAGTTCTAGTTATAGTTTAATGCCGAAACTTCTCCGAGGGTTTGTAGCCTTATTTAAAGAGCTGTAATATCATTTTTCATTATCACTAAAATCATTTTAAATATTTTAGAATTATTTTTATTTTATTTTTCTCATTAATCTGGGTTTCATGTGAGGAGTTTAAATAGGTTCTTCGGAACAGTTATACCCCGAGGAAGACTCTGCTCAACCTCACCTCCTTTCCTGCGTCAGAACTGGACCTGATTTCTAAACAGGTCTAAGAAATTGGATCCGGACCTTTTAATATTGGATCAGGCCCACTGGATACTCTGAACCCTGGTGGCCATTGATAACCCTACCAGAAGTTCAGCTGGGTTCTTGACGAAAGGGCCGGGCTGGGCTCTCATCTAGATCAAATGGGCTGAATGTGGCTCTAGTCATTTCAGACCCCAGTTTATAGGGCTGGCTCAAAAGACTAGGCTCATGGGGGCCATATCTAGATGAAACATTGTTCCAAACTCATCCACAATCGGTGGAATCGCTACCGTGCGGTCCATATATAACTGGACGATGATGAACGGTCTAGATCACCAAAGGATCAGACCCACCTATACAGTTGTTGGGCCAAAGAAAATTTCCCTTTGGTTAATCTAAAACTCACAAATCCATAAACCAAAAACTGAAAGGTAGAGGTAGTCAACGTTTTTCGGCACACCCTATCCATGATGGGCCCATTAGATCAACGGTCTGATCAATAAACCATGACCAGGAGTTAATGCAGTCTTGTTCTGATTAGTGTAGCCAATTATTCAACGGTCTAGATCATTAATCTACTGCACCTCATGATGGATAGACCATATCCCAACATTCTCCACCGTAGGAAAATCCAACCCTTCGATTTGTTGCCTCCAAGTAAACGGTCCATATTCAAATAGAAAATCTCCCTATGGTCCATCTATGGAGGATGCAACATATCAATGGTTGGATTACCGATCCGTGGGCCCTACTTTATAGCACCGAATAAGAAGAACATATGATATGATACATTTGATCAAAAGAATAAGAAGAACATAACCCTATAATCAACGGATACGATACATTTTAGATGGTTTGAGCTGATCAGTGACGTTGAAATACTGCAAGGTCCGGATCCACTTCCCCTGATCTTTAAGCCGATGGACGGCGATCGTCTCCGCCACGAACTCATGCGAGCATGCATCCCTACTAACGTTGAGTGGATAGTCGTACATCGCTGGCTTCGCATTGTACCGGTTCTTCCCACGTCCACCTTCCTGTAACCATTCTCCAACGACTTTATCTTCATGGCCCACCGAATGATTCTTGGCAATCTCGGACGATCCTATCCATTCAATCAAATCCCATGAGAGAACATACCCCATGCCCGACATGTAATGCCCGATCGGGTCCATTTCACGACATGGGATTACAAAACCATAGTACATATCTTGCCTTGGCAATGGGATTAGCGATTCTACCAACGGATCCAACCTAAAATAAATATCGTCGTCGGCTTTCATTACGTAATCGTACGGATAATCATGACCGTCGATCTTATCGAGTATGTTGGGCAGGCTAGATAGGTAAGTGTAGGTCTTGCCGGCGTTCATGTTCTCGGTGCAATTGAGGATGATGATGTCGTTGTGGTGCATGATCTCGAGTGCAACGAGGACCGTTTGATCTTCTTTGGTGAGGTTACAAAATACGAACTTTAGGTCTACTTGGGCATTTTTGGGGGATTGGATGCCGTGGACAAGGCGGAGGAGGTTGCGGCGTTCGTAGTGGTCTGGTCGGGTTAGGACTCCGATGAGAAGACGGAGAGTGGAGTGTGGAGGGGATTGGAAATGGATGGAGGTATTGGATTGGGTGATGTTGGATAGATTATGGAATTGGATCTTGTTTGTGGATGAAAAGATGCAAAGGAGAGTGATGAATAGGAATGGAGAGAGTGTAAGAGCGGTTTTTCGGGTAGAAGGAGATGGTTCGGAGAGTGTCCTCATCTTCATTGTAGGGACTGGATGTGGGTCTTGAGAGATTTTAATGCTGATAAGGGTCTTGAGAGAGAGAGAGAGAGAGAGAGAGAGAGAGAGAGAGAGAGAGATGAATTCATGGTGTTTGGTATTGGAAATTTGGAATGCAATGCATTCTATGTTCTGTGAGGCCCACCGTAACCTACGGTTACCAGGAATCCATGCAAACCCTAAGTGCTCTGGGGCCCACCGTGATGTTTGTGTTATATCCACTCTATCTATCGGGTTCTCCAGTCTGTGATGGGATGAGGTACAGAAAATTAAAGCAGATTCGAAACTCAAGTGGTCCACACCATAGGAAACAGGGGGATGGCAAACACCCACGGTTGAAACCTTTATGGGGCCCACCGTGATGTTTTATATTCCATCCAACTCGTTCATAAGGTGTTTCTCACCGGGATTAAGAGGAAAAAATATATATAATCCTGATATGAAACTTCTGTGGCCCCCAACAGTATTTCAATGTTGAACTTTCAATACACATTTTTTCATGTAGTGTATCCCATTTGAGTTTTTTATCTGCCTGATTTTTAAAATTTGGTCGAAAATGGACTGGAAAAACTGATAGACGGAGTAGATATAACATATACATTCTTACGGGTCCCACAGAGCTTAGGGTTACAGGGAATTCCTGTAGTCCCGAGTTATAGGGAAGTCGCGTCCTACTTTCAGGTACTAACGCAATGCTACGAATCTCGTGTGCTTTCCAGTAGTCCATTATTTTTTTATTTTTTTATTTTTTTTCTTAGTTCGGTGGAGAGGCTTTTTTAGTCGTCTATTTTGACTTGTCTTTGATAATGGGTTTGGCGAAGGTTGTATTATTATTTTTGAATTTTGGACAAGTTGTTGGTGGATTATCAGCTTTACACGTGGCACAAGCATTCAGGACCGTTGAGATCGTGAGGCCCATTGATGGATGGAGAATGTAGCCAGAAAATCACAATGATTGGATATCCTAACCATCGATTGGTAGTTATAAAATGGACGGGACATCCTAACCATCCATGGGTGGTTACAAAATGGACGGTCAACATAAAGTGGTCAGCAATCAAAATTCAACGGGTAAAACCAGAGTCCAGACGGTTGAAATTGTAAAATCAGTGTGATTTTTGCAAAACAAAATCAAGCTACTATTTCAACGGTTCATATTACGATAACTACTAGTTAGATGTCAATTAATCGAATACTTAGAGCAATATTTCCACTAATAGCCATTACTATATGAATCATTTGAAGTGGGCCTATCATCTGAAGTGGGATGCCACTATGTGTAAGTACTTAAATGATGTACTAAATATTATTCCCGTTGGAAGGATATCTTTTGCCTCACCTCATCGGAAGACACGTCACCTAATAAAAGTAGAATGATGCAAAGCCATACACACATCTACTAATTAAATGCAATGATGAATGACATGTAGCCCTAATATGTGTGTCACGTGTAATTGAGCCAGCATGTTGAGAAGGCTATAAAAAGGCCCACCAAAATAGGAATATGATCATAAATCTAGATATGCTTAACAAGACTGTCTCACACATTCCAAAATGAGATCGAGAGACAATCGATGCTCTCGCAAAGATTATGAAAGTTTGAGAAGTAGATTCTTTTGAGAGTGAATGGGAACCAAGGATACTGCGATGGATCCAGACCCCAATAAGACTAATCTCATAAAATTCACGGATCCTTACAGTCACACTGGTAAGAGATCTAAAAACAATTTCTAATCTGCGAAGACTGATGGGGTTTTTTCCCCGTGCTCGACCAGTCGTGAGCCTTATAGAACCGGTCGAGGGCTGGTGCACGACCAGTCGTGAGCCTTATAGAACAGGTCGAGGGCTGGTGCACGACCAGTCGTGGGGTCGAGCCCTAACTTAACTCAAAGTCCAGCAACTTTGGGCTATTTTTCTCCGGGGTGCTCAACCGGTCGAAGGTGGTACTCAACCGGTCATGGGTAACGCTCGACCGGTCGTAGCCTAGTCTCGACCGGTCGTGGTTATGCAGATTCGTTCTGCAATTTTGCGGATTGCGGATATCTGAGTCCTTTCACAACTGGGATGCAGAAAGGAGTTTCCTAAAGCTATAAATAGGGGTTCCTAGGATTTTTCTAAATACATGAAAAACACAAGAGGGCTATCAAATGTGTGAGAGAAAGAGAGAGAGGAAGCTTGTAGAAGGGAGGTTATGCTCGTGGAGGTTATCTATTGTTCAATTTATATCTCAGCGCTTCTACGTCCTCATAATCGGTGAGATCTCTCCGTTTTTCCTTTTATTCTCTCATTGTTTATCCACTGCTACGTGAGTGAAGAAGGTTGTAATTTTCTACTTCATAGTGGATTATTGATCTGGACGAGGTCTCGTGGTTTTTACCTCTTTGAGGGTTTTTCACATAAAAATTTCTTGTGTGGTGTGGTTTATGCTTTGATTTATTTCATTGTGTTATTATTCCATAATTCTGATTTGTTTCGGGAGGCTAGATCCTAAGGTTTTGTGCAAGGCCCCCAACAAAGTGGTATCAAAGCTAAGTTCATTGAACGGGTATGATCGGTTTTTTGAATTATGGAAGGTGACTCATCAAGGATGATCAGCCTCAATGGTTCTAACTGGACCATATGGAAGGCTAAGATGGAGGACTTCCTTTATTACAAGGACCTATATTCTCCAATTTTAGGCATATCAGCAAAATTCAAGGATATGTTTGATGATGATTGGAAGAAGATGGACCGAAAGGCGATGGGGTTTATTGGACAATGGTTGGATGATTTTGTGTTCCACCATGTGTCTACGGAGACCTCAGCCGCTAGCCTATGGCTAAAATTGAAAGGGCTGTATGAGAGGAAGACAGCCGGTAATAAAATTTTTCTGATAAGGCGCCTTGTGAATCTCAAGTTCAAGGATGGTGGTTCTGTGGCCAAGCACATGAATGAGGTCAGCAATATAGTGAACCAGTTCTCTGCTATGAAGATGGTCCTAAATGATGAATTGCAGGCTTTACTATTACTTAGTTCATTGCCTGACAGTTGGGAGACATTGGTAGTGTCTTTAAGTAACTCCGCGCCAGACAAAGATATTCATGGAACAGATGACCAGCTGTCTTTTCAATGAGGAGACAAAGAGGAAGTCTCAGGGGTCTACTTAACAAGAGGCCCTTGTAACACAGGAACGGGGTAGAGGAAAGAACAGGAAGGGCAGGAAGACCCGAGATAAATTAAGAGGCAAGTCAAGTAACAGAAAGGATATTGATTGCTGAAATTGTAGCTAGAATGGTCACTATAAGCATGAATGTCGTGGTAAGAAGAACGATAAGAAAGGAAAAAGAAAGGAGAAAGAAGATGAATCAGATTCCACTGCGGTCGCTTTAGATGGCGACGTTATAGTTATTCTTTCAGCAGACCATAATGTTTGTCTCATGGCTACGAGTCAAGACACCGACTGGGTGATTGACTCAGGAGCTTCTTTTCAAGCGACTCCACGCAGGGACTTCTTCACAAGCTACAAGTCGGGTGACTATGGGACCATGAAGATGGGAAATTCTGGCGTATCAAAGATCGTAGAGGTCGGTGATATTTGTGTGAAGACCGATGTGGGCTGCACATTAGTTCTCAGGGATGTGAGGCATATCTCAGACCTTCGTCTTAACTTGATGTCGATGGGAAGGTTAGATGATGATGGCTATGAAAGCCGGTTTGCTAGTAGGGGCTGGAAGCTCATCAAGGGTTCGTTGATTACAGCTAGAGAAAATAAGTGTTGCACCCTTTACAAGGTAAATGTCAGTGTATGCAAGGGTGGGTTGAACGTAGCGGAAGATTCAGCTATTAACATGTGGCACAGGCGTCTAGGCCACATGAGTGAAAAAAGGCTTCACCTACTAGCGAAGAAGTGGCTCCTTCCAGACGTAATAGGTACACCTCTCAAAACCTGTCTTAATTGTTTATCAGGAAAACAGCATAGAGTTTTATTCGTTAAAACTGTTTCTCATATTAATAAAATGCATGCATTAGATTTGGTTTATTCTAATGTTTGTGGTCCTATGAGGACAAAAACTTTAGGTGGGGCATTGTATTTTGTCACTTTATAGATGATGCATCTAGGAGGGTTTAGGTTTATACTTTGAAATCCAAGGACGAGGTCTTTAGTGTGTTTAAATTGTTTCATGCTATAGTCGAAAGAGAAACAGGTAGATCATTGAAGTGCATCCGCACTAACAATGGTGGTGAATACATTCGCAACTTTCATGAGTACTGCAAGTCCCTGGGTATACAGCATGAACAGACGGTTCCTAAGACCCCCTAGCATAATGGTGTAGCTGAGCAAATGAATCGCACTATTGTAGAGAGAATCAGATGCATGTTATCTCATGCGAAGTTGCCCAAGACATTTTGGGGAGAAGTAATGCACACGGCGGTGTATGTAATAAACAGGTCTCCATCGACCCCGTTGAATGGAGAAGTATCCATCGTATAGTCATCTCAGGGTGTTTGGATGCAGGGCATCCGTTCACGTACCAAAGGATGAGAGGTCCAAGCTCGATATGAAGATCAGGCAGTGTGTGTTCTTGGGGTACGGTGATGAAAAATTCGGTTACAGATTGTGGGATCCGACCGAGAAGAAACTCGTCAGGAGGAAAGATATGGTATTCTTTGAAGATCAATGTATAAAAGACATTGGTAAGCTAGAGAAGAACCAGCTTAGTTCAGGTGAGATAGAGGACATGGATTCGGTTATTCCTCCCGTGGTGCCTGATGACGGGGGAGTACAACAAGGTGTAGAGGATGAGGGAGTTCCTTTAGAAGATGGACCAGGGGAGCAGGCCCTACTTGGTCCACCTATTGAGCCACAGGTGAGGAGGTCATTTAAGGACAGACAGCCGTCCAAGAGGTACTTGTCGTATGAGTACATTATGCTGACTGAAGGGGGAGAGAAAGAAGATTATTCCGAGGCCCTAACCGACAAGCATAAAGGGGAGTGGTTGAAAGCTATGCAAGAGGAGATGGAATCCTTGCATAAGAATCACACCTATGATATGGTAAAATTTTCTAAGAGCAAGAAAGCTTTGAGTAACAAGTGGGTGTTCAGAAAGAAGATTGAGCAAAAGAATTCACAAATGAGGTTCAAGGCCAAACTTGTGGTGAAAGGGTTTGGTCAGAAGAAAGGTATAGACTTTGAGAAGATATTCTCACCAGTGGTAAAGTTGACATCCATACGGGTGTTGCTTGGGTTGGCGGCTAGCATGCATCTAGAGATAGAGCAGTTAAATATTAAAACTGTCTTTCTCCATGGTGACCTGGAAGAAGAGATCTACATGCACCAACTAGAGGGGTTCGAAGTCAAGGGCAAAGAGCATATGGTGTGTAGGCTGAGGAAGAGCTTGGATGGGTTGAAACAAGCTCCACGACAATGGTACAAGAAGTTTGACTCGTTCATGTTACAGCATAAGTATGACAGAACGGAGTCAAACCACTGTGTGTTTACGCGCAAGTTCTTAGATGGTGATTTTTTAGTTCTGCTATTATACGTTGATGACATGCTCATCATGGGAAAAGACATCAAGAAGATCGACAGGCTGGAACAGGAGTTGGGCAAGTCTTTTGCAATGAAAGACTTGGGCCCGACTAGACAGATCCTAGGAATGGAGATAACCTATAACAGAAGCAGCAGGAAATTTTGGCTGTCACAAGAGCGGTATATTGAAAAAGTCCTAGAGAGGTTCAATATGAATGCAGCGAAGCCTGTCAATACTCCACTAGATGGTCACTTCAGATTAAGTGACAGGCAGTGTCTCAAGACGAAGGCAGAGGTGGAAGAGATGCAAAAGATACCTTACGCGTCAGCTGTAGGAAGTTTGATGTATGCTATGGTGTGTACACGCCCAGACATATCATATACAATAGGTATTGTCAACTGGTATCTTGTCAATCCTAGCAAAGAACATTGGGCAGTGGTGAAGTGGATATTGCAGTATCTAAGAGGCTCATCCAGGTTGAGCCTATGCTATGGTGACAGAAAACCTGTATTAAAGGGCTACACAGATGCAGATATGGCAGGCGACATAGACTCCAGGAAGTCTACATCAGGGTTCATGTTCATGTTTGAAGGGGGGCAGTTTCTTTGCAGAGCAAGCTACAGAAGGTCGTAGCATTGTCAACGACAGAGGCCAAGTACATTGAAGTCACAGAGGCATGTAAAAATATGCTTTGGATGAAGAAGTTCTTACAGGAACTTAGCCTGAAGCAGGAGGAGCACGTGGTCTATTACGATAGTCAGAGTGTTATACACTTGAGCAAAAATCCAAGTCAGCATTCCAAGTCAAAGCACATAGAGATTCGGTATCACTGGATTAGAGATACTTTGGAACAAAAGGTATTATACCTTGAGAAGGTCCACACAGACGATAATGGGTCAGACATGATGACCAAGGCTTTGTTCAAGGGCAAGTTTGAGGTTTGTAGAAATCAGGCTAGCTTGAAGAAGGTAAATCCCTCTTGGGTCAAAAAGGGAGAGATTTGATGGGATTTTTTCCCCGTACTCGACCGATCTTGAGCCTTACATGACCGGTCGAGGGCTGGTGCACGACCAGTCGTGGGGTCGAGCCCTGACTCGACTCAAAGTTCAGCGACTTTAGACTATTTTTCTCCGGGGTGCTCGACCGGTCGAAGGTGGTGCTCGACCGGTTGTGGGTGGCGCTCTACCGGTCGTGACCTTGTCTCGACCGATCGTGGTTACGCAGATTCGTTTCGTGATTTTGCGGATTGCGAAAATCTGAGTCCTTTCATAACCGGGATGCGGAAAGGAGTTTCTTAAAACTATAAATAGGGGTTCCTAGGATTTTTCTAAATACATGAAAAACACAAGAGGGCTATCAAAGGTGTGAGAGAGAGAGGAAGCTTGTAAAAGGGAGGTTATGCTCATGGAGGTTATCTACTATGCAATTTATATCTCAGCGCTTCTACGTCCTCGTAATCGGTGAGATCTCTCCGTTTTTCCTTTTGTTCTCTCATTGTTTATCCATTCCTGTGTGAGTGAAGAAGGTTGTAATTTTCTACTTTATAGTGGATTATTAATCTGGACGAGATCCCATGGTTTTTACCTGTTTGAGAGTTTTCCACGTAAAAATTTCTTGTGTGGTATGGTTTATGCTTTGATTTATTTCATTGCGTTATTATTCTATAATTCTGATTTGTTTCGGGAGGCTAGATCCTAAGGTTTTGTGCAAGGCCCCCAACAAAGACCTCTGTGGCTAAGTTGAGATAATTAAAGAACAATTGTGCACCATGATCACCAAGGATCCTAAATCAGCAAGGAAATCCAACGAGAGTTTGCCTCTTCATAGCCTATATAAGGAGCACGTGATGAGGAGCTCCACATCCAGACCAAATGCAATTTCTCATACACGATGCAGCGTTGCTTATCTTAAATTAGTTCCTTCACTTCTATGTAGCCACACTACAAAATATTTGAGGTTTAGATTAGCTTAAATTGCTATTGTCTAGCGTCATCGCTACAGTACGCTTGGTATGATAAATATTCATGACCTACCGTCATCGGATTCCCGATCAACTGAGTTCTTACTTGAAAGATCGCAGCTCGGTCACATCCTACTGACCATTTACCTTGATTGTTTATCCACATAGGCGATCACAGGTATTTATTTTTCACTTATTTCTCTACTTACTATCTTTACCTACTGCTTGTATTGATCTTCAAATACATATTAATAAAATCACTATTTTTTAGCCTTCAATTTTTAATCTATCCATTGTTTTTCTATTGAAAAATACAAAATTTACTATTATTGGTGAAAGAAAAGTCCTTAACGCAAGGGAAAAACAATCCATTCAAAATGATTAACCCATATCCATCTAAAATAGCCTCATCACTATAATTGTCAGTCGCTAAGAAGATAGTTAAGCCATTGAATTCGGTCTGAATCAATCTAGCTCAACACAAGAGGCACCAACATTCAATTGAACTCGAGTTAAAGACTCTGACACACCCACACCTCCCTAATCGCACTCATTTAACCTAATACAAGCCTTTGTTAAGACATGCGGCTTCATGTTTGATTGAATTGTGCAAACAGTACCATGATCATTCTGATTGTGGGGGGAATTTATGATAGTCCATGCAAATAGACATCCAGAAAATATTGTATGCAGGATTTTATTAAAAATTTTCAAAATGTCACTCTAATTTTATATATTTTTAGAAAATCAATTCCATCTATATTTTTAGCCACACCCCATCATAATGCTCAGTTTGAATATCATTGTGCTAACAAAACCTCGAATTATCACATTCATACATATAAATTCAAACGTAGAAAAATCTCAATGTAATTCAAATAACCTATTCTTCTAGTTCTAGAAAAGTATTTTAATCCTGATGTAAAGAATGCCATCATTGTATGGAATTTCTTGTTTGTCGGGATGGACCAAAGTGGTTGACTTCCATCACAGCCGTCCGTGTGTCCATACTGCAAATGGTAGTGGTATTACACCGTACGTTAACTGTAGCTTGGGCAGCACTACTTCAACCCTTTCACCTATTAAAGGTTCTTTTTGGCCAACTTGCTGATTAATTTGGCAAGCTTGCACCAACACAGCATTTGAACAATAATATTAATAAAGGTGATAGAGTGATAGTTTAATACTGCTTTTTCGACCATTGTAAATATTTACCGTACATCTAGCATTTGTGAACATCAAACCAGATAGTTCTTATGTTTGTTGATGGAACATAATCAAAATATCACACTGATTGAATGATCCCATCCATCCAAATTAGTGGCTATCAAATGGACGGCTGAAAGTGAAATGATAAGTAGGTCCAAGTCCAACTGAGGAAAATAGATGGTTATCCATCAATAAGGTAGCCTTCTTTTTTATATCCATCCGTTTACAAGCCATGAAAAGAACGGTTAGATTCTCTCATAAAAGTGAGTACTTAAGATAGGCATCAATGATCTCAACCATCCATTTTATAGGTGATTGATCGAATATTAGAATCACATTCTTTTTGTTCCCATAAGTTTTTCAACAGGTGGGCCATACTATTTTGTTTTCTTTCATTCCTCAACCGTGCCACATGTACAAAAGAGATAGATTAAGGGTAAGAAGAACTGTCCTCTTGTTTTGTAATAAGAAACGGCCGGATTTTTAGGTCAGAAGATCTAAACATATTGACCCACTTGTTGGAAATCTCCTCACATGCACGTGTGCCATACTCCACACGTGTTTGCATGTGGATGGGAGGACTCTACAGAGACATGAATCTACAAACACCATGAGAGTATACCAACATCAATTGAATCTCAATGTTATTGATTTCAAAAAGCATCTGATTAAAAAATAAAATAAAAGACTATCATTATTTGATGAATTCATCGACCAATGGGCCACATTTAATGGGCAAAATATCTGCCTTGGGTGGTTACAATCATTCATATTTATCTCATGGTCCATCCACAACAGAGCCCTGGCTTGAATACATGCACCAACCTCAATAAAATCTCAATGTTATTAATTTCAAGACATCAATCAGAAGAATTGAGAAAGATTATCAACCGTGCATTAAGGGATATGGTACATTTTAGATGGTTTAAGCTGATCCGTGACGTTGAAGTATTGCAAGGTCCGGATCCATTTCGCTTGATCCTTAAGGCGATGGACGGCGATCGTGTCCGGAATGAACTCATGCGAACACGGGTCCACGGCGACATCGGCCGGGTAATTGTACATGGCCGGCTTGTTATTGTACCTGTTCTTAGCCCGACCACCTTTGTGTAGCCACTCACCAACGATCCGATCCTCCATCCCAGTCGTTTGATTCTTAGGTATGTCCGATGATCGGATCCATGCGACTAGATCCCACGAAAGCGTGTACCCCATACCCGACATGTAGTGCCCGAAAGGGTTCATTTCACGACATGGGATCACAAAACCATGATACATGTCCTCTCTTGGCAATGGCATCAGTGAATCGACCAATCGATCCAACCTTAAGTAGATGTCATCATCGGCCTTCATCACGTAGTCGTAGGGACGATCAGAGCCGTCTATTTGATCGAGTATCTCCGGTAAGCTAGAGAAGTATGTATAGGTCTTACCATTGTTCATGTTCTCAGTGCAATTGAGGATGATTATATCGTTGTAGCGCATGATCTCAAGTGCTACAAGGACCATCTGATCCTCATTGGTGAGGTTGCAAAACACAAACTTCACGTCCACCTGCACGTTCGCCGGAGATTGTATGCCGTAGACAAGGCGGAGCAGGTTGCGACGCCGGTACTTGTCAGGCAGTGTCATGATTCCGATGAGTAGCCGGAAAGCGGGCCTTGGAGTTCCAGCTGGGGAGAGATGAGAGCTGTAGGTGACGTTGAGAAAGGAGGAAGGTCGGTTGAGGCCCACTAGATTTTGAAGGTGGATCTCGTTTTTGGACATGAAGAAGTTGACGATGGCGACCAGTAGGAAAGAGGACAGCCCGATCATGGCCCAATTGAAAGAAATCGACCATTGGCTGGGGGCCGGCTTCATGGATGGTGATAGAACTGGTGCAAGGATGATGAGAGGATTAGAGTCTAACAATAAGAAGAAAATGGCGATCAGATGGACTCATGTGGCAAACCATGTTCTAACCTTCACGTAAAGCAATGCTTTTGTAGTAGCCCACGTTGACATGATAAAGAGAATTTTCTATATGCAATGTTTGTATGCTAACTATCACATACAATGCTTTATTTCCCAGCAATGGTTGCTTTTGTAGAACATTTAAGCCGTTGAGAATGTGGGCTACACCATAGAGATCAACTGGGGATAAAATCTTACTAATCCAACCATCAGTTTGACCACACCTGGATTTGGATCAAATCGTCGGCTGTACATTGATTTCAACGGTGAACTGATGAGTGGAATAACCTGATTTTCGTCCCCATCTGATCTTTATCATGCGGCCCACCTTTTACACGGATCTGATGTTATGGAAACGTGACACGTTGGCTGGAAAGAAATTGCTTGTATGTGAAATTTCTCAAACGGAGTTGTGTGTGAGCATATTCCTTTGGAAAAGGTGGACGGTTTGCTTGCATTCTTACCAAATGGGGTGAAATTCCGTTTATGCCCATGAGATGATGGAAATATTATAATTTTTTGAGTCTTAGACGAGGGCATTTCAGTCATTTTAGGTTCTCCGTATGCCAAAATTGCGTCCCTTTGCATGTGGCCGTTGATACAGAAAGGGATATTTAACTTTGAGAAATGATCAAGCGTCCTAGTTACATTGGGACACTTGGACGGTCCAATCATGTCCATTAGCTCCAGCACACATTCGATGGACGACCGTGAAAAAATCAAAGTGACCCAATGATCTTGCCCAGCTATTATCTGATCACTGATCTATAAAAATGGGTGGCCTAGATCATTTATGTAAAAATATGTCCAAAGCCAACATTTGAGCAATCTATTTGTTGGATTCAAGCATGGATTTTATGGTTATAAATAAAGAATCATTTTCATGTGGCAATCCTAACCATTAGATCCACAACTATGGCAGCAGATTACTATCTCATTGTATGTAATAACAGTAGCAAATGGATAAGCTTGCCCATACAGTTAGTTTTAATAGAGTTGTAAAGTTTGAAATTGTTATTTTAAAGTTGTATATTAATCTATTGTATATGTATATATAGGACATAAAGTTGTACATGTACAGCTATGTATATGTATTCTATGTGGGGCTATCAATAGTCCGGGCTCGGGCACGCCAGAATCATAATTTTGAATAGGCCTAGCTAAGAACAATTCAAAATCTAGGCCAAATACTAACTCCAAGCTTAGCTGTAAATAACCCTAATTTTATATTTTAATATTTCCCTTTTAAGTTAGAGCATGAAATGTAATCATGTTTATGTTGGAACACATATAAAGAAGATAGATAACAATCCACATGGATCACCACTCTCTCTCATATGACATACTTGCATATTAGATTTTTAAATGTTATTTGTTAATAAATTGAGTTTTTGTTGTCCATTAAATCTTCTCTCTCTCTCTCTTTTTTTTTTTGATAGCTTGTTAGTACGCCTGCATCACACTTCACTGTTAGCCACCCCCACTAGGGAATCGATGCCAAGACCTAAGTGTTGAAACAAGGTATCTTTCACTCAGTCTACCACTTGAGCTATGGATCTGGGTGTCATTAAATCTTCTCTTAATGTACTTTAAAAATAACTTTTAAGTTTAGAGAGCTTGGAGAACATTTATTTAAAAAAAAAAAAAATCCCCAATAATGAAATATGAACACGGATGAGTAGATGGGATTGCAACTATCATTTACAAGCATTTGGTGCACTACAACACCACTAACTATTGGGATGTAATTATTGACACTTTGGGAATCTAATCCCCACTGTTTCTTGTGATATGGTCCACTTGTGCCTTCAATCTACCTTTTTTTTAAGCTCATGTCTTAAAATGATTTGTCAAATTTTATTAACTGTGTGATAAAACATATACATTAAGTCGGCACCCTTTAAGAACACTTGTTTGGTGGAGTAAGACCATGGGATGGTTTTCATTTTTAGTTGTCTAATAAACTGTCCACAACCAAATAAGTTTAATTTTTTTATTCAGTATACATATAAAATCGTATGAAAAATTGTACGGTTTCATTTGAATACTTATATGCCATTTATACAAATTATAAGTGCCAGTCCACCAAAGTATCAAGATATTTTATCCGGGAAAATATGGGGAGAAATTTCCGACTTTAAAACCCACCTTTTACCCACCGTCTTTTCCAAACGCTCCCAAACTAAACCCTTATGTACGGACATACTATTTTCAGACGAAAATACCCTTGCAATCAGTATGGTTGAACCATCCATAAACATATAGCTACAAATTATAACCGTAGCTATTGGTAGCATAGCCATTAGGGTCGCAAGATTTTGCACAGTACACTCTATAAACCTACCGTACCTATAGCTACGGTTATATCCGTAGCTATAAGTATACAAAATGGACGGTGTAACCGTGTTAAATGCAAGGGTTTTTTGGTCTGAAAATAATGTGTCCGTCCAGAATGGCTTAGGCCCGTTTGTTAAATCTGAAGTCTAAAGACCGAATCTGAAATTTGAAGCCTGAATATGAAATCTAAAGTCTGAATCTGAAATCTAAAGTAAAAAAACTTGTTTGATAATTATAGCTGAAGTCTAAAAATTAAGTACTGAATCTTAAACAAACTGTTTGTTAACAAACATCTTAAATGTCTGAAATATGTTAATTTAACACATTTGTCTCTATCTCTCATTTGAAAATATTTTACATTATAAAGAAATTATTTTTTATAAAATGAAAATAAAATCATTATATTTAATTTAAATAAACTAAAATACTTAATAAAAAAATTAAAAATCATTATAAGGCCCTCAATTCCTCTTAGCGGGAAGATTTTATAGGATTGAACACCAGTAGCAACAAAACCTTCAAATAAGCCTATCTTATATTTATATGCTATCCAAACCGGATAAAAAAAAAATAATCATATTGATATAAAACTTTTGTGACCCCAAAAAGGGTTTTAATGGTAGACGTTCAATCCCCCGTCACTTTTTGCGACTTACCTTCTCAAGCTTTAATATAAGCTTGCCAAATGGATGGATGATTTGGATATAACACATACCTCATGATGGGACTCATAGAACTTGTTGACGTCAATACAGCAGGTATATAGTTGGTGTGAGATACACCAACCAATCCATATCCTACTCGGACATGGATTAGCTACTTACATGTTGAATTTGGCTACCGAAGTGACGTCAGGCATATCCAAATATGTAGTTGACCCAGTGCCGAGATTGATGCCTATAGTTGGAACCTTTCTAAGGCTCACCATTATTTTTATTTGAAATCCAAATCCAACCTGTTCACAAGTTAACACGGGCATGAAAGAAGGGAAAAACAAATATAGGCTTGATCAAAAACTTTTATGGCCTATTTAAGTTTTTAATGGTGGCCGTTATTCTCCAACTGTTTTCTGTGGTGAGGTCCACTGGAGGTTTGGATTTGACTCATTCTTTACATCGTTACCTAAAATTATATTTCCAAATGGATGGACGGCATAGATACAAAACATACGTCATGATGAGGCCCACATAACTTGGTGACGTAACTTCGGTGGCAAGTCTCACTGCTCAACCTGTCAGTATCCAATCCACGTCCACGGAAACAGATTGGCTGCTCCTCACCAGCCAATGGCTGATGGTCGGTGCTATGTGAGCCCCACCATGATGTGTGTTTCATCCATGTCGCTCATCTATGTTTATAGATCATTTTATGGTATGAGACCAAAAATGAGGTATATCCCAATCTCAAGTGGACCACATTACAGGAAAACAGTCTTGAATGAACGTCAACCATTAAAAACTTTTTGGGGGCTATAAAAATTTTAGATCGAGCTGATCTTTGTTTTTTACATTCATCTAGGTCTATATGACCTAATCAACAGATTGGATGTCAAATAAACAGTATATTGGGCCTTAAGAGAATTTTAATAGTGAATATTCAATCAATATTGTTTTCCTGTGGCATGGTCCACCACAGATTTATATTCCTCTCATTTTTTATATCAAGCCCTAAAATGATCTTTAAAAATGGATGAATGGAATGGATGAAACACATGCATTATGTTGGGGCATAATGAAGTTTCATAGGTGAAAAGTTGATTTTGTATTGCACAAACAATCTAAAAAGAAAAAATTACTGTAGTAACTTGAAGTAAAAATTTTTATTTAATGAAAAATTTGCTGAACGCATTTTGTGTTCACCATTAAACCAAACTCTTATCATGGAAAGAATTCAGTAAAAAACCTCTTAATGCTTTTCTTATTGCGCATTACCGATGCATTAATAAACACCACTAAACATGAAATATTTTCTCCAATTTACGTTAAGTGCAAAAATTCAGCGTTAACAAAATGGGCCCTAGTTAAGGAAAATAAAGTTTGGAAGCATTTGGAAAAGTCGGTTGGTAAAAGGTAGAGTTTGCTAGTGACGTTTGCCGACGCACAAAATTCGGGATCAAATGGTAAAAGGTAGTTCAGTGATCAAGACCGTTGATCCGATGGGCCTCACTTTAGATTGGTGACATATAAAGTTATCTAGAATATTCAAATTTTAATCTTTTGACTTTCCTCGTTGAATCCAAACATTTATGGCCTTTCACCTCAACCATCAAATCATAGCCATTGATGGAAGGGTTTGATTTTGCTAACTCGTAAACTTTTCGATGTATCCCACGTTTGTAGCAAGAACTATCAAGACAACGGTTCAGATCATCAGTGATGACTCCAGATGTACGCATCGTGTTGGTCAGAAAACGTCAGCAGACTTACGCCCGCCGCTGACATTAAAAAAATAAAAAATAAAAAATGGACGGTGGATTTAGGACTACCTTGACTGACAATAAAAGGTCCTGTGTCAGCTATAAATAAGGTTTTTATGCACTTGCATTTGAGGAGTGATCCATAGACCCGCGCATCAGACGGATAAGGTGCCTACTCATGCTGATGCGGCAGGCATGTAGCATATCTGAACAGTTCATCATGTGGGCCCATGCTGAATGGGACCTACATAAAAATGAGGCCGGTCTTCTTGTGAGGTGGATAACGTGCGTCTGAGAAATGAATGGTGAAGAAGTAATGACCATTGATCCACATCCATCCTATATGTATGGCCCACTTGATAAGTAAAATCGCTTGATTTTTTAAGTTAGGGCACGCTCACCGTTCCTTCTGTTTGCGAACGGCTGGATCTTCTTACAAGCGGATCAAGTTCACACACATAGAGCAACTGGGTCCGCTCCACACAATCCCGTGGATGTAGCATTTACCTTTTCATCGAGAGCTTTACTAAGCCCGCGCGCGTGTGGAGTAATGTATGTACACGCCGCACATGTGTCATCATAGTACAATAGGTCCAAGATCCAATCTATCCATAAAAACGGAACCAGTGTATTGATATCATAACCCAAGAATACGGTTGATCCACTGGTCATTTGGGTCACAATTTTCAAAAAAAAAAAAAGAATAATGTATGACTGTTAAAAGCCTTCCAGAAGTTTTCAACCAATCCACCTGTTTCCAATATTGGGATCACATGCTAATTCGGTCATATCTATTTTTTGGAAAACGTGTACAAGTTAAGATTTTAATTTGCTTCATTTTTGGGATATAGTCCTACAATTATCTGTTAACATGGATTAATGGAGTGGATAAAATAAATAAATAACAGTAGACCCCACACAGTTTACTCAGTATGCTAAGGATACTGAGTTACTCAGTACGCAATCCGCTTCCAACTGGGTCCGCTCCACACAATCCCGTGGATGTAGCATTTACCTTTGTATCGAGAGCTTTGCTAAGCCCGCGCGCGTGTGGAGTAATGTCATGTACACGCCGCACATGTGCCATCATAGTACAATAGGTCCAAGATCCAATCTATCCATAAAAACGGAACCAGTGTATTGATGTTATAACCCAAGAATACGGTTGATCCACTGGTCATTTGAGTCACAATTTTCAAAAAAAGAAAATGAATAATGTATGAATGTTAAAAGCCTTCCAGAAATTTTCAACCAATCCACCTGTTTCCAATATTGGGATCACATGCTAATTGGGTCATATCTATTTTTTGGAAAACGTGTACAAGTTAAGACCGACCTGATGAATGGAGTAGATCTTGCACCTATATGCCATGCTCTCACGTATATGCGCTGGCACATATATGTCTTCTCATTTTGTTCAGGTAGACCACCATTCCATTGGAAACGGATGGGCAAGTCCCCCTGGCTGATGGTCGATGCTCTATGGGCCCCCCCATGATGTATATGTTTCATCCCTTCCATTCATCCAGTTTTGAAGATCATTTTATGGTTTCCCAAAAAAAAAGAGGGATATAAATCTTAGTGGACCACACCACAGGAAAAATTATTGATTGGATATCCACCATTTAAATCCTCCTAAGGCCCACTGTATTGTTTATTTGACATCCAATATGTTGATTAGGTCATAAATACCCAGATGAAGGGAAAAAAACAAAGATCAGCTTGATCCAAAACTTTTATGGCCCCCAAAATTTTTTAAATGGTCAACGTTCATCCAACACTGTTTCCTTTAATGTGGTCCATTTGAGACATGGATTTAACTCGTCTTTGGTTTAATATTGTAAAACTATCTAGAAAAATAGATGGACGGCATGGATGAAACACAGACATCATGTTGAGGCCCACAGAGCAGCGACCATCAGACATTGGCTGGTGGCAGGGGGCGTAGCCAATCCGTTTCCAATTCCAGAGTGCTGAGTGCTGCCACTGGATTTTAGTGGGCGGGCCTTAGGTGGATCCCCGGTCCACCGTGGTGGGTGGATTCCTGACTGTGGGGACCACCTTGATATATGTAGCTTACATCCAGGCCGTCCATCAGTTTTTACAGCTCAATTTATGGCATGATAAATAATAATAATAATAATAATGAAAAAGATCCAAATCTTAGGTGGAGCACACCGATGGAAACTGTGGTGATTGAATACTTACTATTAAAATCTTCATTGGGGCCATCAAAATGTATATTTGCCATCCAACGTCACGATCACCGGCATGAAGTGATCATACAAATATCATTTTTTATCCAAAATTTTTGTGGCACACAATAAATTAATTTTGAATGGTTAATCACCAGTGTTTTTTGTGATGTGGTTCAACTGATATTTTTTGCTTCATTTCAATTTAAAGTAGTTTTCAAAACGGATATTCAATGCCCTTGTAAGGCACTTACATCACCGCAGATGTTACGCGGCTCGAATGTGGGCTTTGCTCCTCTTTTCATGGTTTCATACGTGGGTTCGTTTCTTTTCATTTTTTTAAACATGCGTTTCTATCAACGAAACATTGGTCTACTTTGCCTGGGAATAAAAGCATACTTTTTTTTTCGCCCTTTACATACGCACTCACTCCCACACACTCAATCACAGTAGGATTTCACTATAATAATGGATACTTGAATCCATGACGTTGTTTTTAGGTTTTATGGTGGGGACTAAACACCTACTTTTAAAAACTACTTATGGGAGCAGTAAATGTTATGAATGAAGCTGATATTCATGCTTTCCCTTCATGTCAGTTTATATGAACTTATGAGTTGGTTAGATGGCAAATAAACATCACGGGCCCAAGGAAGGTTTTAACTATTTGAACCATTATCACCACTGATTCATGTGGTGTAATCTTCTTGAACATTGGATATGGCTTATTTTTTGGCTTATGGTCTAAAAACAAAAACAAAACAAAACAAAAAAAAAAAAAAAACCCGGGCAGCATAATAAAAGCCAGATCTCAAAAGAGCCCATGAACATATTATTGCTCAGGCAGAGCAGGAATCCACCTTAGACAAAGGGCAAAATAGAAGAGGATTGGAATTGCTTGTACACCTATCGTTTTTTGTGATGTTTATAAAATGATGGACGGAGAGAATTTGCCACGATCATTTCCGTGGGCGCACACAGCTTCCAACCATGAACTTCTGCAATTCGATCCCTTCTGTTCAACTTTTATTCCTTCAAAGTCAAATGAATGCTATTTCGGCCGTATGTTGAAAGGTAGGCATTTATTTAAGATTAGCGAAGGCTAAAAGCATAAGGCCTTATTTAAAATTCCCATAAAAGACAAGTCCTTATAATACAAAAACTCAATAAATAAAGTAGACACCGTATAGTGCTATGCTGGTGAGTCACTTGCCACTATTCTCACAATCCCCCAAGCCCGCCGTGATCTTTGTATTATATCCACTCCATCCATCCATTTTTCCACCTCATTTTAGACATAATCCCAAACAGGAGAGAGATCCAAAACTCAAGTGGGCCACACTACATAAACCGTGGGGATTAAACAACTGCAGCAGAAACTTTCTTGAAGGTCACGGAGGTTTTGGATCATGCTAATATCTGTTTTTGACCATGTGAAAAAGGTGGATGGCATATAAACAACACGGGGGCCACAACGGTTTCAAAGCCGGGCATTTAAATCCACTCTATTTCTTGTGGTGTGGCCTATTTGAGCTTTGGATTTCCCTCATATTTATAATATTATATTAAAATGAGCAGTTGATATTGATAGACGGAGTGGATATAATAAAAACATAACATTGGACCCCACAGAGCGAGTCCTGCAACCCCAGGCCAGGGGCAAGATGTGTCCATACAGACCCGATTGGGCTTGCAGTTTGTACGACTAGGTCCCATGATCCAAAACCTTGATAGTATGGTCCCATTGGGGAAGCATCCTAACCCTTCAACAGATTGCCAAAAAAATGGACAGCTTAGAAAGAAACTATCGCAACGGTTCACGTTCAACAAAAAAGATTCAGAATATTCTTTTGCTAGAATCCTCCAAACCTCAATGGTTTCGATCTCTGCAACAGTGGCCCACTCATGCAATACATCAAACTAGAAAGAAAGATTATATAAAATTCCTTAAATCTACAAACATCCCCAGCTTTGAAATGCTCGCTTCTACTTTCAACAGTTCTAATTAAAGCTGTTTTGTTAGGTATTCCCACACTTAGGAAATTAGAATACACCAACTACGGATTCCCATTAAAGGGATGCCATACATTAAGCCAACCTTAACCTACAACGCCGATGCGTGGGGCCCACCCTGATGTGTACATGAAATCCAATCCGTCCATCATGTGCGCGCCCCGTGTTCTCCTCAGCACCCAAAAATCAAGCATAGGCCAAAACTCAATTGGACCACACCACACAGGAAACGGTCAGGATGAGCGCGCTAGCATTAAAAACCTTCCTGGTTGTGTATGGGCCCACCATGTTTTGTGCATACCATCCAATCCATTCAGAAGATCCAGTCCTTCACAGTGGGCCCCACACAGCAGATTATTAGTTACAAACCTTTGTAGTGAATCCGGACTTTTTAAAAAAAATTAATCAAGTTCTAATCAAGGAATATGATACATTTTCGAGGGTTTAAGCTGATCAGTTACGTTGAAATATTTCAAGGTCCGGATCCATTTCTCTTGATCCTTAAGCCGATGGACCGCGACCGTATCCGGCACGAACCCATGCGCGCATGGGTCCGAACCAGCTGGATAATTGTACATAGCTGGCTTAGCATTATACCTGTTCTTCCCACGGTTACCTTTATGTAGCCACTCTCCAACTAGCTTATCCTCCGTCCCGGCCACGTGATTCTTCGCCACATCCGAAGATCGGATCCACTCCACCAAATCCCAAGACAGCGCATACCCCATACCCGACATGTATCGCCCGATCGGATTCATTTCCCGACATGGAATAACAAAACCATAGTACATATCTTCCCTTGGCAGCGAAATCAGGTTGTCCACTAATCTATCTAGTCTAAAATAAACATCATCATCGGCTTTCATAACATAATCATACGGACGATCTTCACCATCCGTTCGATCTAATATCTCCGGCAAGCTAGAGAAGTACGTATACGTCTTACCGTTGTTCATGTTCTCTGTACAATTGAGTATGATGATATCGTTGTAGCGCATGATTTCAAGTGCTACAAGTACCTTTTGATCTTCCTTTGTGAGGCTACATAACACGAATTTCACATCCACCTGCGCGTTGGATGGAGATTGTACGCCGTAGACGAGCCGGAGCAGGTCGCGGCGCCTGTAGAGATCTGCCCTTGTCATGATTCCGATGAGGAGTCGAAGAGTGGGAGGCGGTTGGGATTCTCCCTTTCTAAAGATGAACGAAGATCGACCGATGTCTACTAGATTTTGAAGTTGGATTTCGTTCATGGATGAGAGGACGCAGATGATCGTGACTAGTAGGAATGAGGAGAGGATGAGGGTGGCTCGCTTGAAAGAAAATGAACGGTCGACCGTCGCTGCTGGCTTCATAGCTGGTGCTAGAACTTGTGAAAGGATTGTGAAGATAAGAGGGATATTAATCAGAAGAAGGTGGGATTTATGGTCACTTTCGTGCTTTTTATTAGTCCACGTTGACGTGGAAAATAGTAGGTATTGCTTTGATTTTTAGTAGATGGGGTTTAAAATTCCATTTCTACCCATGGAGACTTTAGAAAAAACATTGACTTCGTTGTCTCGTGGAAGGTTGTTTTAGTTATTTTAAAATGGAGGGTCACATCCTTAACATCAGCTGCATCGATTCTTTGTATGTGGAAAAGGACGCGGATTTCCTACAACATCTATTTTAGAGAGCCCGTGCAAGATCCGTGATCTGTGGCGCCTAACTTGATTTGTGTGGGAAATCCACTCCGTTCATATGTAGATACACCGTATGGTAACCGTACATAACAAAAATCAGATTATCCAAAACTCGTGAGGGCCATTGAGCGGGAAAAGTGTAAAGTACGACTAAAACCTACAAATCATGTGGTGTGGCCCACCTGAGTTTTGGATAAGGTTTATTTTGTTGTGTATCTTCATACTCGTTGGTTTTTTCACATGATGAAAGGGTTCGATGGCCCGAGAAGGTTCCTTTGGTAGCCAGTCCCATCTCAAAATTTCCCTGTGGTGTGGCTCACCTCAGTTTTTAATTGGTCTTAATTATTGTTATTAGTCCTAATATGAGGTTTCTAAATCGATGGACGGAATGGATGCAACAAAAACCTTACGGTGGGCTCACATAGCTCGATTGTTGCACGGTTTTTTCTACAACAGGTGTTGTAGAGGATTCTGGTCCGTGGGAAAATCGTTGTGGGGCAATGTGGGTAATTGATTGCGGGCGTTTAAAAAACGTTTGGTGACGCACGAGATTCTATAAACGTGTGACAGAAGCTAAGTGATCAAGGCCGTTGATCTGATGGATCTCACCATGGATGGGGGACATCTGAACGGAAGATCCAGTCCTTCAATCGTTGGACTTTTTCCTTGTTGAATCCAAACCGCTATTGTCTTCCTCCTGACCCGCCCATCAAATTTTCTATTGGCCCCCGATCTGTGATATCAGCTATTAAATCAACGGTTTAGATCATCAGTTACGGGACCCAAAAGCTCGCATCCTGTTGATCAGAAAACGTCAGCAACGGTACGTTTTTTACAAGCAAGACCCTAGGAAAAATGGGCGGCGGATTTAGCATTGCCTCGCCTAATAATCAACGGTCCTCGTTCAACTTAGATTAGGTTTTTATGCACTGGCAGGGGAGTTGTTCTTCGTGAACCCGCGCATCAGCCAGATGAGGTGCGAACAGGTGTGGATGCGGAACGTGTGTGCTAGATCAGAGCATCTCAACATGTGGGCCCATTGCGAGTCTAGCCCAAAATATGGCGGGTCAGTTGGGTAATGTGGGTACGAGAAATGGATGGTGAGTAAGTGATGGCCATTGAACCAAATTCAACCTACATGGAATGGCCCTACCCGATCTGTGGACCAGATTGGTTTTTAGGGCAGTGTATGACCACCGTGAGGCCTGCGAACCGCTGGATCTTCACATGTGAACCAAGTTGACACGTGTGGATGAGCGATTGTGTCCACTCCTGTGGATTCGCGCGAGGATGTGGTACTCAGCTTTTCCTTCTTTTCTTTTTGTTTTTCTTTTTGTTTTTTTTGTTTTGTCCGGTAGAACTCGACTTTGAAGGACGCGGTGGGGCTGAAAGTTGGGCGGGTTCAACCGGACCGACCCGTGACCGACCCGACATTGGGTTGGACTTGGGCAGGATGTATCAGGTCCGATCTCAAGCTTGGGCTGTACAAACACCAACCTGATAAAACTTGGGTCGGGTTCAAGTTGAGGTCTCGGGTTGCCCGACCAAATTTGAACCCGATCAATATATAAGTTACTTATAAATTATAATTGAGTGTGGATCGTTTGTGTCAAAGGCACATTAGTGATGTCGGGTCTCATTTGTCCACGTCATTTCCAATGACCCAAGTTAACAAAATATGCCGAATTTATCTCTCCCAAATAGATTGCAAGCTATACTATATGACTTTTAAAAGAGTAGTTGTCATATATTTTAGCTTGTTTTTTTAAAGAAAAAATGAAGTTCTTTACGATGAATAATCACATATATAATTAATAAAATCATAGATACAAAAAAATAATTGTTACATTGAAATATAATAAACTAATGTAATAACAAAAATATTAGCATGTATACACCCAACCAACCCGATCAACCCGACCGAGCCCGCTTGGGTTGGGCTTGGGTTGAGAATTCCCAACCTGAGGTTGGGTTGGGTTGGATTAGGGTTGAGGTATAGGAAGCTTTGGTTGGGTTAGGGTTGAGCACCAACCTGACCCAACCCGCCCGACTTTCAGCCCTAGGACGCGGATTGGGTCTGACCGCACCAGGACGACGCGGATGGGCGCAAGTTGGGTACTACCTCACCAGAACCCAACAAGAGACGGACGGCCCTGTCAGGGTTTTGTGAGGCCTACAGTAATGTATATATTTTATCAACGCTGTTCATTTATTTTTGACAGATTATTTTAAGACATCAGTATAAAAAGAAAGCAGATTAAACCCTCAAGTGGACCACACCACAAGCAGCAGTGGTGATTGAAAGTTTACCATTGAAGTTTTGGATCAAGCCGATATTTATGTTTTCTCTTCATCCTAAACAGTTTTGATGGCATATAAATATCACAATGGCCCTGACAAAGGTTCATGTGGTGTGCCACACTTAAGCCTAATTTGGATCCACTTTATTTCCGAACTTTGCAAACTGAGTAAACTCTTGTGGGCCCACTGACTTATGTATTTTATCCACTCTACTCATTTATTTTACCATAATTTAAGTACTTGAGCTAAAAAATGAAGCATATCCAAATCTCAAGCGGACCACACCACAAGACATAGCAAGAATAATGATCTCCACCCTTGAAACATTTCTATAACTACATTATGTTTATTTGCATCCAACCTATTTATAAAATCAATATCAATTTGATTCAAAACTTTAGCGACTCCCATGGAACTTTCAATGAAAGGCATTCCATTCCCACTATTTCCTATAATGCAGTGTACTTTAGCCTTGGGTAGGCTTTAAGGCTTGTATTAGATGTGATTAACATCATTATTGCACAATGATTACCTGTTCAACCTATTTATAAAATCAATATAGTTTGATCCAGAACTTCAGTGACTCCCATGAAACTTTCAATGAGCGGTATTCCATCCCCACTATTTCCTATGGTGCAGTGTACTTTAGCCTTGGGAAGGCTTTAAGGCTTGTATGAGATGGGATTAATGTCATTATTGCACAATGATTACATGTTCAACCTATTTATAAAATCAATATCAGTTTGATCTAGAACTTTAGTAACTCTCATGAAACTTTCAGTAAGAGGCATTCCATCCCCACTATTTCCTATGGTGTAGTGTACTTTAGCCTTGGGTAGGCTTTAAGGCTTGTATTAGATGGTATTAGTATCATTATTGCACAATGATTACATGTTCAACCTATTTATAAAATCAATATCAGTTTGATCTAAAACTTTAATGACTCCCATGAAACTTTCAATGAGAGGCATTCCATCCCCACTATTTCCTACGGTGCAATGTACTTTAGCCTTGGGTAGGCTTTAAGGCTTGTATTAGATGGGATTAACATTGTTATTGCATAATGATTGCATGTTCAAAAATGCCATAGAATTGTAGCCATCCAATCCCAGGTATGGGATAAAATTTTTGCCACGGCAAAACATGGTATTATGCAAAATCATGTTTCGTGGACAATGGAATTGTAATCAATGGACCAAACAATGTCATTCACCTGTACGCATATATAACCATATTGTCACTTGTAAATGGTGTAGATGGATGAATGACTTGGATACACGCATGTATCACTGTGGGGCTCACATGTGTATTGGATTTCAAAATCCATGAAAATCCTGCACAAAACGGATGCAATTCCATGAGACTAAATGTAATTCTATCCCACTTAATCTCATCCTTTCCCATCCTCTCCACTGGATAGAATTACATGAAACCAAATGCCATTCAATCCCACCTAATCCCATCTAATGCCGAGCACTAAACGGCTGGTGCCTTAAAATTAGCTAACAAAAGGGACGTGGGCATGGATAAAACATATACATTAGGGTGGGCCCCACAAATTCCGGTCACGAGGGATATCCATGCTGCTGGGGTTACACCATGCAAGCCGCTTCCATTGCATGGGTACCATGTGATGAGCTACCCCAGCAACGAAAACTTGCATTGAAAGTTCAAAAAATCGAAGGCTTATGTGAGCGACGCCATGTGAATCATTTCAATGCACGCATCGCACCCAGTTGTGCGTATGAGAAAAGCTTTAATTTTGATACTCATGCATAGTACGATCGATGATACACAGGCGCTTAGAACAAACGTAGAAATTACCTTCGTGGCATAGAAGTTATATTAAGCCGTCCAAATTATGGGTCGATGTATTACAAACCAAAAATTATGCTTATCTGATCATCTGGCCATTGGATTGGTGGAAATTTTTATTGGACGGCTAAAAATGAGAAACATCTATTGGTCGTATTTCAACGAATTTAGAGGTAGGATTGCTCGACCAATCAAGTCTTGGGATTGTGACTTGGCCACCGTGAATTTTACAATTTTATTGATTTAATTTGTGTTAATGTATGCCACGTGTATAGTTTTTGAGTGCCTGTGTATCGAGCGTCATATGTTGCCAGAGCAACTTTGTATATCAATCTGCAAACTTGAGATTTAATCTTGTTATCGTCTAATCACATGCATTTACATCCGTAATATCTTTGAAAAGAAGAAAGTGCGTGTACGTGTCGTTGATTAGAGCTTTGTAAAGTGCCAGCTGGTACACAAGAGCGAGATCCAATCCATCCATCAGGTTTGTCCGACTTGCACATGTTTTTGCCAAAAGTACGTATGGTCCACTCAATACGTGGCCCCGAGATGGGTTGCGAGACTTTAGCCAATTTTTTAAAGCAATACTACACTTTTTTTTGCTAATTGTGGCCCACCTTACCAATGGATTAAACTGATTTTTGGAGTGAGGAATCAATATAGGGGTGCCATTCTGACGGGTGGATTGGATTTGGGACTTATTATGCCATGCTGGCACATGTGTGGCATGTACATGAGCTGTGCTTACCATAGGGCACACCTTGATATATGTATTATGTTACCCATGCCGTCCATCCATTTTTCCAGATCACTTTAGTGCATTATTTCAAAAATGAAGTAGATTCAATCATCAGGTGGACCATACCATAAGAAACACCATTAATGGGCCACAAAAGTTTTGGATTAAAATCATATTTGTTTTTTTTTTTTGTTTGCCTTTATCTAGGCTTATGTGACCTTATCAACAGATTGGATAGTAAATAAAAAGTACGGAGACATTAAGGTACGCCCTAAAAATTTTCTAATAATAGGACAATTAATCACCACTACTTATGATATGGTCCACCTGATACTTGGATCTGCTTCATTTTTGGGTGAGTGCCTTAAAATTATCTTAAAAAAAGGATGAAGGGCATGGGAACATAATGCATATATCAAGGTAGGCCCACGGTAGGGGCTGCACCGTCTTGGGTGAGGCTGGGGTCTCACCGAATCCACTCTCTATTTAGTTATTATATGTTTTCTTTTAAAGCAAACCTCTTACATCTGTTTAACCAAACGTAAATTGTACATTTCTTATTACTTATGTTGCGGAATGTCTTTTATTTATGTTAAGGAAGAGAATTGCCAACTACACCGGATAATTGACACGTGCAATACACGTAAAGAGAGGAAGTACGAGAGAAATGAGGAGAAGATGCTTTTCAGGCGTAACATGATACGATACATTATAATAACGGCAAATAAATAAAATAATGAAAATAAGATTACCATCTTGCTCAATTAATCAAAACTTTAAATTTATAATTTAACTTTTAAATCCAACAAAAAAAAAAAAGAAGAAGAAGAAAATTTTGCATTTTGTATTCTTGATTAATAAATTTAAAACGCCGGATTACAACACTTGTATAAAATACTCAAATTCTAATAAAAGTTCTGACTTAATTAGAACATAAATTATCTAAAATAGTAAATTTTACCAAAAATGTAAATGTTTTAATTCATCATACTATTGAATTTCTACCCGAAGCAATTTCTAAAATAGATGAAAATATTAAAACTCTAAAATTAAAGAGGTATGATAAGATTAAAAAATATTTTTTAAATATTTTTTTCTAAAATCATATTTTTGAATCAGAATGGTGCATTTTCTTATAAAATTGATGGACTTGGCCCACTATAACGGTTGGCTGACTCCAAATGGCCCGCTACATAAAGATCTATATACCGTGTATGTCGTACTATACCCTTATCAAAAGTTACACCTGACTTACTATTCAGACTTTGAACAACTCTCTCTCTCTCTCTCTCTCTCTCTCTCTCTCTCTCTCTATATATATATATATATATATATATATATATATATATATATATATATATATATATATATACATACAGAAATGGTCTCCTGCGCACAAGGCCGCATGGATATTTTATGCGAGCTTTTCATATGAGTTGTTAGATTATACTCATGACTGGGATTCAACATCTGTGAGAACGAGAGAGCCTCCAAAATAATGACTCGCGGCGATACTTTCGCACTCTCATAGGATTGCATGCTGTACGGCTCAAAAACTATTGGACGGTGCTCTTTGGTTCGATCATGATGTACCTGTTTTATCCATGCAGTTCATCTAATTTTTCAGATCATTTTCAACCATGAGCCCAAAAACAAAGTAGATTCTAATCTCAAATGGACCTCACCATAGGAAAATAGTTGTGATTGAACACTCATCGTCAAAAACTTCCTAGGGCCCACTATAATGTTTATTTGCAATCCAACCTATTTGTTAGGTCACACAAACATGGATGATGAGAAAATAAAAATATCCAATTCATCCAAATTAAACTTGTGGCCCTCAAAAAGTTTTTAACAATGGGCCAATGATTCTCATCTTTAAAACATTCGTAGGGCCGACTGTAACATGTACTTTCCATCCAATCTGTTCATTAGGTCACATAGACCTGGATGAAGAGAAGAAAAAATATCATATTAATCCATGATTTTTGTGAACTCGAAAAGGGTTTCAATGGCAGGCGTTCAATCCCCCACTGCTTTTTATAGTGTGGTCCACTTAGTTTTTGGATCTGTCTTATTTTTATGCTCAAGTATTAACAGTAGATCACCAAGTGGACCGATGGTTTGGATATAACTCATACCTCATGATGGACCCACATAACTTGGTGATGTCAACACACCAACCAATCCGCTTCCTTCGCACACACGATGAAAGTGGATTGCGTACTGAATTACTCAGTATGCTTTTATCATTCTAAGTAGATTCTTTTGGGACCACCGTAAATGTATGTGGTTTATCCATGCTGTCCATTTGTTTTTTCATCTCATTTCAAGGGTTGAGCTCAAAATTGAAGCATATTCAAAGCTCAAGTCGACCATACCACAGGAAACAATGGAAATAATGATTTCCACCGTTGAAACTTTTCTTGGGCCCACAATAATATTTACTTGTCATCCAACCTGTTCATAAGATCACACAGATATGGATGAAGAGAAAAATACAAATATTAGCTTGATACATAACTTCTATGGCCCCCAAGTATTTTTCAATGGTACTCATTTAATTTGCACTGTTTCTGTGATGTGGTCCACTTGAGGTTTGGACATACTTTATTTTTGGTCTCAAGCCCTAAAATTATCTGTTAAAATGGTTGGAAAAAGTGGATAGAGTACATAGATCACAGTGGGCCCCACTGCAGGCAACGACAATGATAGTGGAGCGATTGGTGTGATCCAACTATTTTTATTCAAATGCGAATAAATGTTGCGTGCGTTCATGCTTCATGAGGTGTGGTCCCCTTGAGCATCAGATGTGCCTCATTTTTGGGCTCATGCACTAAAATAATCTGTCCAAAAATATGGATGGGGTGGATAAAACATATAGATCACAGTGAGCCCCAAAAAGGCACCACTAGAACCATCCGTTTCTAGCTGCGTCCAATGAAATCAAATTGTGTACTGAGTTACAAAGTAGGCTTTTATCATGTTGAGCAAAACTATGTTGGGCCCACCATCAATTTGTTTGGTTTATCCACGCCGTCCATCCATTTTTCCAATTCATTTTATGGGTTGAACCCAAAATTGAAGCAGATCCAAAGCTCAAGTGGAGCACACCACAGGAAACAATGTAAATTGAATGTTCGCCTTTGAAAACTTCTTCTGGCCAGAGAAGTTTTGGCTCAAGCCGATATTTAAGTTCATCCATGTCTGTGTAATCTTATCTAGTAAATTAGATGAACGAAGGGGATAAAATAGCTGAATTTAGTGGGCCCGACAGAGTTTACTCAGTACGGTAAGCCTACTTGGTTACTCACTACGTAATGAGCTTCCGTCCTGATGAGGGTGGTACCCATGCATCCAGGGGACACAGATTGCCTTTTGAGGCAGCGTCACCAGATGACTACTACAGGGTACTCTGGCCTCACCATGATGTACGTGTTTAATCCATGCCGTCCATTCATTTTGAATGCTTATTTTAATGCATAACCTAAAAACGAGGTATATCCAAATCTCAAATGGACCACACCACAAGAAACAATGGTGATTCAACGCTCACTGTTAAAAACTTCTTTAAGGGCCACAAGTTTTAGATGAAATTGATTTTTTTTTTCTCATCATCCAAGACTTTGTGACCCAAGGAACAGATTTGATGGAAAATAAACCGTAGAATGGACCCTAGGAAGTTTTTAACGATGGGTCGTTTTCCTATGGTGTGGTCCATTTGAGATTTGGATCTACCTTTTTTTATATTAATGTTCAAAAATGATCTGAAAAATTAGATGAATGGCATGGATAAAACAAATACATCATGATCGGCCCATAGAGCACCGTCCAAAAGTTACCTAACTCCGTACATCATGCCATTCCTGTGAGCGCGAGAGTCTCGGCGCGAGTCATGATTTTCGAGACTCTCTTATTCTCAATGCCGTTGAATCTCAGCTGTGGTTGTAATTTGACAGCTCACATGAAAGCTCCGTGCGGTCTTGTGCGCAGGAGACCGGGACTATATATATATATATATATATATATATATAGGGTCAAGCTCACCTGCACACCTACGCACATGCACACCTTTGCACATGTGTATGGGCGTCTAATTTGAATGGTCCATGTGATGCAGAATCCCATGAAACCCAAAATGATAAATTTGCATCTTGATCTAAAATTCTAGTAGACTATAGCAAAGAGAAATGCAAATCAAAGGAGGAAACTGGTTTCATTTTTCATGGCCCACTAAAGTTTTATATCAAAGTAAAAATTGGGATCCAAAATCTGGTGCGAACTTTTTTGAGAACCCATCATACGTGATGTGGATCCAAAATCTGAACCGTTCATGTAAAGCAGCACCTCATGAAATCCCCCAGGCCCAAGTTTTACTTTGATCTAAAACTTTGATGAGCCATAAAAAATGAAAACAATTTCCTTCCTTGATTTGCATTTCTCTTTGCTATGGCCCACCAGAATTTTAGATCAGGATGAAAATTTGTCACATGAGGTTTCATGGGATTCTGCATCACATGGACCATTCAGATTAGACACCCATGACACGTGTGCAAAGGTACGCACATGCGTAGGTGCGCAGGTGAGCATGACTCTATACACACACACGTGGAGAAGTTAGGAATTTCCATTGAGGTTGAGTTGTGTGGGCCCTACCATGATGTGTGTCGAACATCTAACCCATCAGCCAGATGCACCATTCCATGGTGGGCCACGGGGTAAAAAATCAAGTCAATCCATGACTTGGTTGGGCTACACCACACAATTGTTCAGGGGATTGCCCTCTTATTAAAACATTCATAATCATTTATTATGCCCACTAAGATGTGGTTCACAAATCCACCCATCCATTGTGCATGTCCCACTTGGATGAGGGGTCAGACCAAGTTTCAGCCTCATTCAAAGCTCAGGTAGGCCCCACCAAGTGCTTTTATATATTTTAGGCATGTCTTCACATGGTTTTAGATGGTATGGCCCATCTGAGTTTCTTATACGGCTGATTTTTGGAATATAACCCATCAAATGTATGGTATTGATGTTCAACACACATCACAGTGGGGCCCACACAGCGCAACCTCATGGGAAGTTCCCATGACGTTAACATTATAGTACCATTTTCCCTGTATATGCGAAATGGTTTTATGCGGTCGACCTCATGGGAACTTGACATGGGATATTTTTAAAATTAACTGTATACAGAACTCAGGTGGGTCACACCATCTAAAATTGTGTGAAAACATGCCTAAGACATCTAATAGCGCTTGGTTGGTCCAACCTGTGTGCTATTAGATTGGCAGGATGTGTGCACTTAGTCTAACCACTCATTCAAGTGGGACACACACAATGGACGGGTTGAATGTATAAACCATATCTCGATGGGCCCTATAAATGATCATGAAAGTTTTAATGGGCAAGTAATCACTCTCAAATGTTGTTGTGGTGTGGCCCACCCAAGTCATGGATTGACATGAGGTCGACCTCATGGGAGCTTCACATGAGGTTGAACCTTGTGGGCCTCACCATGATGTGTGTTGGACATCCACCCCATCAATCAGATGCACCATTCCATGGTAGCCCACGGGCCTACAATCATGTCAATATGTGACTTAGGCGGGCCCCACAACAAGCAACAGTTGAGAGTGCACGCACGCCCATTGAAACCTTCCCGGTTGCATATGGGGCCTAGCAAAATGTAGCGAAATGTGGTTTAGACATCCAACTGATCCATTACCTATGTCGCACTTGGATGGGGCTCACACCAAATTTTAGGCCATTTTCAAAACTCAGGTGGCCCAATCAAGCATTTTTAAGTGTTTTAGGTATATTTTTCATGGTTTCAAATGGTGTAGCCCACCTAAGTTTTGGATACGTCAGATTTTCGGCACATCCCATAACCTAAAGGGGACCTAGTAAATGCGCGACATGGATCCTCATCATACATCACGATGGGGCCACAGAGCTTGACCTTATGGGAAGCTCCCCATGAGGTCAACTTCACAGTACCATTTGTCTACCTCTTCTCATAAGGTCAAGCCCTGTGGGCCCCCACTGTGATGTGTGTCATACATCCACGTCATGCATTTGATGGGTCCCCTCTATGTTATAGGATATGTCAAAAATTACCTGGATCTTAGGTGAGTCATACCATCTAAAATTGTGTGAAAACATGCCTTATACATTTATATAAATCCATAAATAATTTTAAACTTTTAATACATAATTATATAATGAGTTAGCTAAAATATTAACAATATTAAAAAAGCAAAAAACTTGCAATTATATTGTTTAGTATATTATCATGAAATATCACCATATGTGTGTGTGTGTGTGTTGTGTGTGTGCGTGCCATCTCCTATAGCAGAGAGACTCATTAAATTAACTTTTGGGTTGCACTCGAACACGCTCTTTAGGTTTGGGGCTTAGGCCCGGGCCCATTCATTAGGACTAGGATCGAAAATCTTGGATTTAGGCATGGCCAGGATCCGTGACCCATTGTTTAAAGCACTTCCTTTGTTCCTTGGACTTGGCCCAAATAGTATGTCCGGGCAATGGTGTCACGCCCCAAAATTCGGGTACAGAGTGTGTAACCTCAGACCCGAGTTTCGGTTCGTAACTCATATACGAAGTGTACTAACTTAATTCTTTAATCGGTTTAATCGCATATGATAATTACATTCAATATAAGATCCACTAAAATTTCAATCACATATACGTAACACTTAATACCAATCAACCAAGCATATATAAACCTTGACGACCCTTAAAATAAAATAAACCTTAAAATCATTCATTTATTATACCATTATACTATAATGATGTTTATTACATGCTAACATTGTTTCAAAGAAATAAATCTAAATAATTTCTTAAAGTCTCAAAAATCAATACCAATATGCATTATATGTTAATCAAACTATGCTAACAAATAAAACATATAATAAAAAATTTTCTAATGTCATTACTTCATCTTCAGATAAGTATGGTCATGTTTCAGGTGGGTCGTGTTTAGGTACAGTAGATCCTTTCGGTTCTTGCATCAAATCATCTGCTAGTGGTTTCTCTGTACGGTTTTTCCATCAATAAAAATATAAGTTGGCCAGGCTTAATGATATAAATCAGCATGATTCATAATCATAACAATTAAAATAATACATAAATACATGTATAATGATATGAATGTAAAATAGTGTATGAATGCATTAGATGGGATGATCATCTATTTGCTTAGGTTAGAGGTCATTAACCCGCATCCACCCGTTGGGTAGGCTTCCACCTTTCGGTAGGCTTGGGCATAACCCGCATCTGGTAATGCTCTACTATGATCGACATTTCTTCCAGGGAGGGCCCCTAGTATCGACTATATATTATGTAATGCAATGAATGATGGATGATATGTAAATGCATATATTTCATATTTGGCATAGTTATCTTGATCAAAATATTCACCTATGAATTTAGCATACAATTATCATATTAAAATACTCAAATCAGTAAATCAATCCAACAATCACAAAAGATTTATTTTAATTTTAATGAATTATGAGACAAGTTGGGTTACTCACCTAAGTTTGGTAGTATTGACTCTGCAATGTAATTAGGCTAATTTGAATTCCGGGGTCCTATCAATTATATCAACGATATTATTATTCATTTATTTGCATTACATGGTGGGGCCCACCTTTGATTAACATCCTAGGTGGACAAATCCAAAATAATCAAATAATTAAAATTTCTATTCTATCTTTTATTTCCTTTTTAAGATTATAAAATTGAATGGAAATTACTTGATCGGGGTGGCCCGTCGAATGGTCAAATCATTCAGATTCTTAAGGTCTTGTCATATTTTGCCTCTATGCATTGGAAGAATGGTATGGATCGAACCATACATACATCAATGACCCATCTCGACCTTATACGCCAAGTGATACCAACACTTTCCTAAAATATCTAGGATTCATTTATCAAACACTTCTAGATCTAACTAATATGGCCCATCTGATGGTTAGATTGATCTGAATATTAGGGCCCTTGTATATTTTGACCTTAGGGATCATATGATCCGTACAGATTTAATCTAATTTAATCAGATGCACACCAACTACAATTACATGATTTTAGATTCCCCTCACCTTTAAATGACATCTTCCCATAATTCAATATAATGAACATTTGACCAATCCACACCGTTCATTGCATACACCGAATCAAATTATATTAAATATATAAAAAATACTAAAAAGAAGATGATCTACATACCTGATCTAAGCACTCCAAAACTCTCTTTCTCCCTTTCTCTGTTGTCACAAGTAGCCTTTTTGTTAATATTTAAATTTGACTAGAACTCTTTTATGATTAAGTGTTTGAATCTTAAGAGATGTGGGGAGGGTTAGAGGTATATTTAAAGTATACGATTTAAGATAGGAGATAAGATTGATTTAAAATAAATACAAAATAAAGATAAGATAAAATATCTTTTATTATTATTATTAGTAAATTTTCATGGCCCTTACAAATGTAGCTAGGTGAGTACTCGTGGCGTTGATTGCTTGAGAAAGGCTTTTGATAGAACTTCTTGTAATGGAAAGCTAGGTGAGGCCACTGTGATGTTTGTGAGAAATCCACTCTGTCCATTCGTTTTTTTAGCTCATGAGAGGGCACGAGCCCAAAAATAAGGCAAATACAAAAGTCAATGTACCTCCCATATTTTTGGGCTTGTACCCTAACATGATATGGGAAAAGGGATGGACAGAGTGGATTCCTCATAAACATCACCGTGGGTGTCGCCTAACTTCTGGTGGCAAGAAATTCCTACAAAACCCTTTCTCAGGCAATCCATATCACAGGTACCTGCATCTCTGGCAGTGGGCTGGACTCGACCCATGACTCTTCGGCTAGCGGTGGGTAGGGTTGCAAATGGGTTGAGTTGGGTCAAGGGGAACTTGACTCGATTCATTTTAACATTGGGCCAAAATTTTCAACCAAGACTTGATCTACCTGGGGAGAGATGTGATGAGGTTGATCACCGTCATTCTTAGGTAATAACTACTCCGAATCCACAGAGCTCTCTTGACTCCTTAGAAAGCTTCCTCGAATCCACTAAAGATAAAAATAAAAATAATTTCTAATAAACTCGAAATAAAATTGATTGATGATTGAAAAAACGAAATTACAATTCTTTTGTTTTAGACACGAACTCTTTAAAAACGTGACTTACTATTTATAGACAATCACCATTCTTACTAGGCTTCATAGTTTTCGCCAAAAAAAAGTAATTGTCCAATTAAGCCTAATCATGTTATTCTCCAAACTTTTCTATACCCTTTTCATGTCGCACACGACTCTTATAACTCAAAGGATCAAAAGTTATATGCTAACTAAAACTTACTATTTATAATAAAAATGAAAATAAAAGGGACTTTTGATTGTCGATCTAATGGAATCTCGCGAATCCAAAGTGGGCAATCTGGCATCATTGGGTTGGTTTGCTAAAATAGTTTCTCCTACCCAAAATCATATACGATGTGTCGAAAAACTCATCCCGATTTGCAAGATATGGTTGTTTTAAGGTTCTAACGGTCCGGATCATTTCCACCTCCGATTGGATCTTCTCCTGTCCATCTTTGCCATGAAAGTGTCTGCGACCGCTCTACATCATAATCTATTATAAATTCAGAATGAGTTTGGGGTTCATGTGAAGCCAAGGATAAATTCGAGTGGAGTTTGGGTCAGTTCGAGGCTAAGATTAGCCGACACATTAATTTAGTAGGTCGGGTCTGGTTCCTTTGGGACACCCAACCATTCATCAAACGTTGGTTCTGGATTCTGTCTGGGCCGGGTCTGGGTCTGGTTTAAGTCAAGTAAAGATGACTCAATATGACCCATTTACCGATATGGGTTTGGACCTTGACCCACTTTGTGGTTCTAAATTTTGGACCCAAACCCACTAGTTTTCAGGTCGGGTCTAATGACCCATTGGGTTGACCTGACCCATTTGCACCGCTTGTGGAGAGCCCAAGCTGTCACAGACCTATACATTGTCATGTGGGCCGGGCCTGGGCAAGCATCAGGTCCAATAAGTTTGGCTATTCAGAACCAGCCTATTTCGGTTGTGAATTTCTTGTCTCTTGGTCCATTGGTTCCTCAGGGCCCACTGAACAGAAATCTCATCCCTTGGTTGGCCGATAGACAACACTAACCATTAGTTACTCCCTTATGAATTCATTTTCAATCTAACCATCCAATTGCAGACCACGATCCATGTGTATAGGATTGTCCACTTCATCTAGTAATTTGTCAACTGTGAGCCATCCATTTGTAGGATTCATCAAATGGACGGTTGGGATCCACCACCCTACTCCTTCCCGATTGGAGATCTCAAACGTCCTCTTATAATACACAAGGCGCCATCCATGTATGCCAAAGTGGTAGCTGTTGATCACTTGTAAATAGGACTGCTAGCGGGCCGGGATGGCCCACGCACTTTCGGGCAGGCTTGGGAAGGCATTCTAGGCCCAATATCTGGGCCCAGTACTAAAATTTAAGCCCGTTTATTAATCAGGCTGCATCTGACTGGGTTAAAGAGCCTGTCAGCCTAGCCAGGCCCATTCATAATGGGTCACATTAGATGAATGGCTCAGATCCTCCATGCTGTCAAGCCTGTTTGTTTTGGCCTGTTGATAGCCCAACTGGTAGGTGGACCCGCACGTGCAATTGATTGGGCCCATTAAAGATGCCTTTTGGTTAGATACATTCTTGAGCCTGGAATTAGTGTAATGGGACCTGTAGAAGAATCATTTAGACCGTTGATCTGATGATTCCTAATGTGAATGAGGAACCTTCTGATCGCTGGGCATCAAACAGGTTTTCAATGAGAAAATACATCAGAATTTCACATTCAATGGGGGAAATGCCCAAAGACTGGATGGGAATCCACCATCCAAATTGGAGCCTCTAGATCAACGGTTTGGATCACCAATCAACGGTTTGGAGCCTTGCCAAGGGACGGACGGTGGGACACCAAGGTGTGTGCACTTAGGAGTTAGGACCATGTTAACAGTACATTTGGGTTATGTGGGGGCAGACTATAATGTTTCCAACATCCACCCCGTCCATTGGTTTCACCTCCTCGTGTTCACTGCACAACCCAAAAATAAGGCAAATCCAATATTAAAGTTGGCCACACCATGGGGCAGTGTAGGATCATGCCTGAAATCTTTAAAATCATGTGGTGTGGCTAATTTCAATTTTGGGATGGCCTGATATTTTGTCTGTCCCTTCATCCCAGTGAGACACATTAGATGAGTGGATTGGATGGCATGTACAAAGTACACTGCGCATCCGAAAAAATGAGAAGTTTCTACAGTCCACATTCCCCTCTTAATTGTCCCCATTATCCCCTGCATATGGCCCACTTAGTCCTAGATCAGGCTGATTTTTGGGCTTTCGGACTAACATTGTCGTTGTAACATATGGACAGGCTAGATGGGAGGTTTGCATCATTGCATCAAGGTGGACCTTAAGTCATATGTATGGGAGCTTTCCATACATTCGACCCAATTGGATTATTGCTATTCGCACAAACATGTATAATTCTCACGGTTGAATGAGGCTTGCTAAGCCCACGTTCGTAAGGGGACCCATCCACATGCTAGTTGGATGAGTCTAACCGCTTGCCTACATTCAATCTGAAGTTAAGATTGGAAGGCTTTATGGGTACCTAGAATAGATTGAATTTACAGCCATGAATATAATTCTAGACTCGAACTTACAGGTAGGGTTGCCACTCACTACTCAGGCAGGTTATGTTGGGTTGGGTTGGGTTGCTTCGGGTTGAAGGGTCAAGTCAAGCTCAACTCCACCTCAAGAGGACCCAATCCACAACCCGGATTGATTTGATTTCCAACCCAATATATAAAACATGAACCCATCCTTAAACTGGTCCAACCTAGCTGACCTGAGCTGGCCCAATTTATGTTCAAGTTGGAGTTTTCCAATTCTAATCAGAGTCGAGGACTTGCACTCAGGTTGGGGTGGCTGGCTTTGGGTTGACTCCAACTCAAGTTGAGCCCTATGAATAGGATATTACTTTCACCAGTGTAGGAGACTTATAAGAGTTTTAAAACCAAGTCAAGGATTCGAGTACCCATAGGTGGTGAAACCCTCCCGTTTGGCTGGTCGGATTGGAAGGAATTGGATGGTATTGGAAGGGATTGGAAGTTAAATCCTGGGATTGGCCAGGCGTGCCAAACAGAGTCGGTGATCTGATCCTAATCCCACAGATCTTAAGACAATCCACTGACAACACCATCATTACCTTTAAATCCCATCCAATCCACTTTAATCCGTTCAAATTTGCCCGGGACGTGTTTGTGTTTGGTTTGAGGGATTGGAAGGGATGGGAAGGTTTAATCCGAGGATTGGCCGGGCGTGCCAAACAGACGGGATATAGCAATCCAGGGATATCGTAATCCCATGGATCTCAAGACTTACCCCAGTAGAAGACTCATAAGAGTTTTAAAACAAGTCAAGGATCCTAGTACCCATAAGTGGTGAAACCCTAATATGGTGTAAGCGCGTGGGGGTGTGTGGGTGTGGAAAAGAAGAAGAAGAAAGAATAGGATCTGAACCTTTTCCACTTAGAAATGTCCGGTACAAGCCGTTCAAGTCATGCTACCTTAGATGGCTCTAGACCATGTTGCATTGGACAAGTGTTATTTGTCAAATATCCTTCAACATTGGATAAGTCTTAAATCATGAGACCAAACATCACAATTTTCCAAGCCCTCTCCTAGATAGCATGCAGATGGTCAGTAATGGGCAAAGATCCAACGGCTTTCTTTCACCTGTACTAGGTCCCTTCCCACCAACAATGTAGCCCCATGATGCCTAGATTTGATACACTTGAATTTTGGGCTTATCACAAAATAGATGGGACATCTACTTACTTTAATGATATTTATTCCAACATGTTTGGGATTAAATTCCCTTTACCTCTAGTTATAAGAATTATTGTCATTTTATTGTGGTCAGTAAATAGTATTAGTTGTGCATGTTAGATGTAGGGCAAATTATAAAGATAAAAAATTTCATAATTTAAAATATTTTTATTTTATTTTTTACACACACACCCCCACACACTCACACTGGTGGAACACCTATGGGTACTCGAACCCTTGACTGGGAGTTGAAACTCCTGAGAGTCTACCACCCGAGCCAGAGTAAGGACCCTTATAATTAAACGTGAGTACATTCATCCTCTTATAGCTATGCATTTAACACGTGCATTCATCCTCTTATAATTAAACGTGAGTGTGAGTTAACAAATTAGGCTACTTAATGCTGAGTACCCTACTTGAGGGGCAACTGGAATGAAGTCTATCATTAAAACCTTCTTGGGTTCCACTAAAGTTTTGAATCAAGCCGAAATTTGATTAGTTCATTCACAATAGCTGTACCCACCTTCTAAAATGGGTTGGATGTTTTCCACGGTAGGCTGCATGGAGATTTTAATAGTGGGTATTCCATCTCCACTTGAATTTTATATTAGTCTCGATGGAGGGAGTGGCCGAACTTCATTTGACAAGGCGGAAGTTTGTGAGATATCTACTTTGGATCTGCGGTATCATGTCAGGACATGGGTTAAAAAATAAGATAAATCTGAAACTCAAGTAGACTGCACCGTAAAGAAACAATGATAAATCTAAAACTCAAGTACATTGCACCGTAAAGAAACAGTGAGGATTAAACATTTAATATGGAAGCATTGGTGGGGTCACAAAAGTTTTAAACCATGCTGAAATGACCCTACAAACGGTATGGATTGCCAAGCGAGGTTTCAATAGTCGGTATTCCCGGTTCACCTTTTTCCTGTAGTGTAATGTGGCTCAATTGAGTTTTGGATTTATTAAACATGATCGAACAAAACAGATGGACAAGTGGACGACATGGCAGGAAACAGTAGTGATGAATGCCCACCGTGAAAAATTTCTTGGGCCACCAGATAGTTGCATTAAACCTGTTCATAAGGTTATAAAGACATGGATGAAGGGGGGCACAGAAATATCAGCTTGATCAAAACCTAGCTCACAAGAAGTTTTTAACGGTCAATCACCTCTGTTTGCTATGGTACGGTCCACCTTATACTCAGATCTACTTATTTTTTAGGATCATGCCCTAAATTGATCTCTCAAAACGTATGTACAGCGTGGATGCAAGACACATACATCACGGTGGGCCCCACTGTAAGGGATCCACCTAAGCCGCATCCCATTCATACACATGAGCCACGTGTACGGTAGCTGTGGGGTCCCGCGCTTTCCCTCGTGTTTTTTCCTGTTCTCCTCGTGTTTCTGTTTTTGTGTGTTTTCTAATCTTCAGAATCCGCAAACTCTCTTTTCCACCAATCAAAAGCCAGTTTTTTCCATCCAACGGTCCACAACAAAAACAACGCCCTCACACGGATCGCCACTCCATCCAACGTTCCACACACCACACCCTTCCGTATAAAAACACCACAACTCCGAAATCTCCCTACACAGAAATCTTCAAATCTCTATCGCCAGAAAACCAGAGAGCCAGAAAGGAAAGAAAATGTCGGGAAGAGGGAAAGGAGGGAAGGGATTGGGAAAGGGAGGAGCGAAGAGGCACAGGAAAGTGCTGAGAGACAACATCCAAGGAATTACGAAGCCTGCCATCCGTCGTCTCGCTCGTCGTGGTGGGGTCAAGAGAATCAGCGGTCTGATCTACGAGGAGACGAGAGGTGTCCTCAAGATCTTCCTTGAGAATGTCATCCGTGATGCCGTCACCTACACCGAGCATGCTCGCCGGAAGACCGTCACTGCCATGGATGTCGTCTACGCCCTCAAGCGCCAGGGCAGGACCCTATACGGTTTTGGGGGTTAGGGTTAGGGCTCCGGTGCTTCTTCTGATTTAGGGATTGTAGACATTCTGTAGGGGTATTTTGGCCTTTTTCTCATTTCTTTTCTCTTTGGGTTTCAGTTAGGGTTAGGGATTTGATGTAATTGGAGATGATGATACGTGAATGGAGAAATTTTCATTTTCCTAAATTTCTGTTCTCTCTGTATTTGTTTTTGTTTTTTTTTTTTTTTTGAAATCGGTTATAATCTAACGTGCGCTTCTTGAGTGACTAAAATGCGCGGGGTGCGCATTATGTATGGCAGTCTCACGCATGGAGTTAAACTATCCGGAGCCGATCCAACATGAATAGTACAGTCGCGGATATGGTTTCAGACGAATTATCTGATCAATCCAATGACGGTAACCGGATAGGCGGTCGAATTGAGAGATTGGTTTACATTTGTGTTGGATTAACGATCAGGATCATCAAGATTTGTGGACATACGTGCCTATGGGCCACTGGGTTTCAAGCTGATGTCAGTTTGATGGAATCAAACCACCTACAGGCCGTTGATAAAGCAGAATGATGAGATTTGTGGCTAGGATCTTCCTATTTGAGAGATTACTGGGATGGCAACTGATTGCGTGCTGCCGACGGTATCACACAGTTTTCGTGGTAATCTACTCCGTTCAACAGCTTTCCAATCTCAACGATGGGATGAGAGCTAAAAAATTTCAGTTGGGCCACATGAGAGGAAACAGTGAGAATGGAAAACCCACCAAGGAAACCGCCATCCTTGATGCGACTTTGGGTGTTTCAATTCTCACTGTTTCCTAGAGTGTGGCCTGCCTGAGTTTTTAATTCTCACTGTTTCCTAGCGTATGCACATACATTACGATGGGCCCCACGGTATTATTTAGTAGATGCTACATCTACAAATAAGTAAGCTATTTGGATGGTTCGGATTGTGTTTTAAGTTTATGATTGTGCCATGTCTGAAAGAGAAGAAACATGTGAAAGACGCACATGATGAATGAAGTATATGTCTAAAATCACAATGATCAAGCAATCTGAACCATTCAATCAACAGCTCTCAAATTGATAGTTAAATATAAATAACGAGTGGCCCGAATTTGATGAGAAAAATCAGGCAGTTTTTATTATATCTTAGTTGCGATTTTTTCGTTCCCGCTCTCCATTCAAGGTTGGATCAGCGACTTTCTGGAATTGCATCCGTTTATTCCAAAAGTCGTACTGAGCTGATTGCGTACTAAGTAAACTCTGTAGGGTCTACCATGATTTATATGTCTTATCCACGCTGTCTATCCGTTTTACTAGCTTATTTCAGGGCAAGAGCCTAAAATCAAAGCATAAACGAAGCTAAAGTGGACCATACTACATGAGACTGAATCGAACACCTACCATCAAGTCTTAATTGACCACACTACATGAGATTAATCAACACCTACCATCAAGTCTTAATGGGCCACAAAGGTTTTGGATCATGTATGTGTTTTCCTATCAAGAAAAAGTGTATTGGGTTATCCAGTATGTAATTCAATTTCCAAGGCATCGTTTATGATAAGGTGGGTGGGATGCTTAACCATGAGCCCATTGTGATATATTTTATATGCTGTTCGTCTAATTTGAAAACTCGTTTTGAAGTATTATCCCAAAAATGATCTAGATTTAGATACCTGAGTGAGCCATACTATATGAAACATAGAGAATTGACTATTAAAATTTTTTATTGCCACAAAAGTTTTAGATTAAGCTAATATTTGTGTGATCTCTTAATCCATATCTTTGTGACTTTATTGACAAGTTGGATGGCAAATAAAAATTTTGTGGCCCTCATTAAGTTTTTAATGATAGGTATTCAATCACTATCTTCTTCACCTTATGCACCTTTCCCTGTGTCATATTTGGACCTACTTCATTTTTGGATCACGACCTAAAATGAGTTATAAAAATAGACAAAGGGTGTGGATGTAATGCACGTACATTACGGTGGGCCCCACCGTGTGAGATCTAAGATGTAAATCAGGTGGGCCCCACCATTGTGATGATCACCACTGCTGATCTCTCCAACGTCTTCGAATGCATCGAGACCGTCAATCAGGCCGTGTCCGTCGTTGTCGCCGCCTGTCGGGGCGTTGAAGTGACCCCTGAGAAGCTCCACCGCAAGTACGCTGAGATCTACATGGCGCTCGACATCGTCCTCCGTGGCGTCAGCAGCATCCGCCTTGCTACCATCCTCTCATCCATCCACCCTAACAGATCCTTCAATCCCAGATAGAAGAAGAGAATGGTGTGTCCGTGGGGCCGAGGCCTGGTCTGCTGTGGAGGGGTTGTCTACTGAGCACGAGGCCAATGTGGAGCTCTTCTTGAGCGCGAGCTTTGAGCTGCCACCAGAGACGCTGGCAGCTGGGGATGAGATTGCAGCCACACTTGTCTCCGCCCCCACCAGACCCACAGGACCAGTGCAGCAGAAACAGGAAGAATCCACCCAGGAGGCAGAGAAAGACCCGTTCGCTGCGAGCAATGCGATCAACAAGCCAGAAGAACTTGTGGGTGGTTTCAAGAAGAGCAAGGATGGGCCTGCGGTGTGGTCTGATGTTGCAACGGCACTGGCAGGCCTTGAGGTCAGGACACTCCCGCCAGCCGCGGCGACCCAGTTGACGTTCATTGGGGTGGAGGGTTTTGAAGGGGAGTATGGCGGGATTGAGTTCAGCAATGAGGAGGCGACGCTGTTGGAAACTTTTGAAGGGCTTGACAATGCCTTTGGCGGAGGCCTGGATGCTTCGGAGTTTGTGGGGACAGCGAAGCCTGTGAAGTCAAGGGGGCTAAGTGGGCTAGAGCTGCTGCAATTGGATCAACCTGCCCCGACAACAGCTGTATCCACTGGTGGTGCTGCTGACACTCTCAAAATCTTCTAGTAAAGAATACACCTGAAATGAAGGGCCCGGAAATGTACATTGCCGAAGAGATCAATGCAGAATTCTGAGAATCCCTGCTTGCCAGAGTTGGATTACACGGCCTTGTGTATTTGAAAATGCTGCCACCGAAGGAATCAGGCGGGAAAGAGACTGAATTCTCTTTCCAAATCGATGGTCCGGCTGGGGTCAAGGGGGTTGTGATGCAGGGCTCTTGGATCAGCAGCCTAGGAAATGGGCTGTTTCACATACGGACTGCACCTGTCGAGGAGCCAGTGCTGATCTTGAAGCACAGCTTGCAGCCTCATTTCATCCCAATTCCTTTTCTGGTCCGAATGGTTCAGCGTCACAGCGGGACACTGCTTTCTGTGATGGTACAGTATGCATCGAATCCTGAGTTGATGAAACCATTGCACGATGTGACGTTTGTTTTGAAGCTGCCTGTGGACCCTACATTGCTGAAGGTGTCACCGAAGGCAGTTTTGAATCGGGCAGAGAGGGAATTGAGATGGCATGTTCAGGATATTCCTCTGAAGGCCCCGTCTGGACATCTAAGAGCATGGATGCCCATCGATCCTAGTGAGCTGGAGTCAGGGGAAGAGATTGATGTTGTTGGTTTTGTGAAGTTCTCAGTGCAAGGAGCCACCACGCTCTCTGAGATTTCTCTTAGGCCAGTTTCCGATGACAAGCCAGACTTCTACCAAGTGAATCACAGGTACACGAGTGGGATTTATATGTACAACTGACCTGAGTTAAATGGCTGTCTTCTTCTCCCCATCTTGTTCTCTCATAATTTGTGGTTTTCGGAGAGTGGTGTGATCATGTTTGTAATATTTTTGAACTGGGTTTGATTTATTGTTATCCAGTTTGTTCTTACATAGAAACATTTTTTTATTCTTTGCTGATGTTTCTTTAATTATCCCATTCAATAAATAGTTCGTTTTGTGTTATTTCGTACATTGTCTAATTTGTTTGACTGTGTAATGGAAAATTCAAAGCTTTGAAATCTAATGTGAAGGTGCAAATTGTGGTATGTACAGATTTTTTTAGTGGGATTTGTTTTGAAATTTTAATTGTTTTCATATGAATGTATGATGACATCTTGATTTGGAATTACTGGTACAAATGACGTTTCTGTAGATGATACTTTCGTGGATTTAATTTTAGCTATTAGTTTATAAGAAATGACGGTATTACAAAAGATACTATTAAAGTACGGGGGCAAGAAAATTATTATTATTATTATTATTTTCCTGATAATCTGAAGGAAAAGAAGAAACAAGACATGGTAAGGTGAAGAACCAATATAGAGATATTGTTGACCACGCGGAGTCCTTAGTTCTATCACCATTAAAGTAGTGGTGATTTTGATATCTTCTCTTTTTGGTATAGTGGAAAGGAGCTTGGTAGAACTGAGGAGCCATTTTAAGATGGCCAGGTTACCTGAAGCTTTTTGTTGTTTCAGAATGCAATTGTGACAAGGGAGGAGTTAGTGAGAAGATTCTAGATTCTACATGGTGGCAATTTCAATGACTTTTCGTGGAAGGGAGATTGGTAGAACTGAAGAGCCATTTTATGTGTGTATGCTCTGATGAGAAAAGGACATCCCAATGATTAAACCTTGACATAGTTTTCTTTGAACCCTTTTGATTCTTTGTTCATTCTCCAAACATATAGAGTTACGTGTTCCAACCACCATATGCCTCCCACATTGTTTAGATTGGATGGTTTCCCTTTATTTTGAGAAGGGAAGATCCAATTTTGTTTGCTTCTCTTTGGGAGATTTCTTTTAGCATGTCTAGGGTCATTTTAGCACATTGGGAATCGTGAAAATATGCACGTCGAGACTGAATTGTGCTTCATCCCTCCTTGCATCTACAAAACACTCACTATATTGAACTAGGAATCCAACGGGTCTATGTGGAGCTACAAAAAACCTCCACTTACACTTCCTTTTTTAGCCTAGGTAGCCATATTTCTTTGATAGAGTGAAATTTTATTAAAGAAAAGGAAAGAAAGACTATCAATAGGGACAACCTTTTATAAGAGATGACCTGGATACAGTCTTTGGCAAGAGAATCTGTAATTGAGTTCCCATATGTAGGAGTAACACGAAAAGAAGTTGACCCAACAAAGTCCAAAGCCTTAATCTCAGTAACAGTAGGTCGTCTCTTCCTAGAAAGTAGAAGCCGTACATGAAGCAGATGCTCAGTTGACAACACTCCTCAAATCTCCTTCCACTTCTACGGGATGGCCCATAAAGAATTATTGCACCATCTGAAGGTCACACAAATAGTTATCAACTCGGCACGGTTAGAATCTCATTCACCAACCGGAATTCTAATGCCTTGTGCTTGTCTTGAACCACTCCACCAATGCCTAACTGCTCGGGGTTACCAATTGAGCATTGGCACCCATATTTCCAATGTTTTGTTAGTAGGTGGTGGGAAGCACATGCTTTTGGGAGTTTTCGAGCTGGTTGCAAGCACGTTGTGATTCTAGATCCATATTATTTTTGTTGATGCTGCTCCATGGGATGTACACATCATCTAACCTACCTAAGTGCTCCAAAAGCCAAAGTATTTTGTTATCCAGGGTATGCTGACTTAGTTTAGTAGTAGGATTAAAAAATATATTATGGCAGGAACATTTAATGCAAAAGTGCAACTATTACACCTTTTTATTTACAAATTTCTCTCGTTTTCTTGTCCTTCAAAAAAAAAAAAAAAAAAAATCCTCTCCTTTTCTTGTCCTTTAGCAATTAAACCATAATATTAAAAATGTTGCAATTTATGGATTTCTTTTATGAACAATTTTGATATCTTCATCACTTAAATTGAGGGCAAAAGATGTGATGATTACTCCTTGGAACTAAACTTGACAATAGTAATTTTGTTTCATATTCGTACCAAAGAAAGCTTTAGGGCATGTTTGATAACAGCAAAATTTTAATCCTAGGACCTAGACAACTTGTCTAGGGCAGGCTTTGTCCAGTCTTGTTTGCCTGCGTCATGTTGTCTTGCAATTATTCTGATGTTTTTTAAGGGTGACGATGAATTTTATTGAGAAAACACTCAGGTGGTGCAAAAACTACAATTGAAGGAGAAGAAAATTACCATCTTCAAAGATTATATACAAGAAGCCTATTTTACAACAAGAAGTTTAGCTTTGTAGAACATCTCTCCCACTTTGGAGGAGTTATTGCGGAAGCACCTCCCCTCCCATTCCTTTTACCCCAACTTGCCCATAATGAGGCTAGCAAAGCCAATCTCCAAAATTCCAAATAGCTCTTACATTTCTCCCTAATCCCACTTCGTGCTTGAGCAGGAATAACTCCCTAACCAAATTTAACATAACCTAGGACATTTCAAAGAGTTTGAAGAAGCAACTCCAAACCTATCCAACGAACGGACAATGGATGAAGAGATGGTCTATAGGTTCAGTGTCTGCGTTGCACATCGTGTATACATTAGGCAACACCATTGATCTCCTTTGAAGGTTGTTGATGGCAAGTATTTTCCTTCTTCCAATGAGCCATCTGAAAACTGCAACCTTAAGGGGAGCCCAACAATGCCAAACGTTGGCCAAGCACACATTGGAGCCATCCTCGTTCGAAGAGCAAAAGAAATCATAGAAGAACTGAACCGGGAAACTTCCCGGTTTTTCCTTTAACAAAATCAATTTGTCTTTATCTTCACTCACCAACATGCATAAGTGAAGGCAATCGAGAAGCCTTACAAAAGAGAAGCTTTCCGATTTATCCTTTAACCAAATCATTTTGTCTCTATCTTCACTCACCATCATGCATAGGTGAAGGCAATTGAGAAACCTTACAAACTCCTTTTTCCAACATGTTCCTCCGGCACGGTGGGGACCAAGCAACATTATTTCCAAAATAAGAGCAACAATTTGACACTAGAATATTCCTTCCTACGAAGAGTTGAGCGACTATAGGGAATGCTACTTGGAGAGATTTTCCCGATCCACACATCCTCTTGTTAACCCGATTTTGGGATCAGCACGTGGAACGTGTGGTGTTTGGTTCGAGGCCTTTCACAATGGTTCACGAAACATTCACCAAGGCAAGCAAACCATGGGCTATTTTATTTCTATGGATGCATGTACATTCTAGGTATGGTACAAACGCCACCCTTAATTATTCCAGAGGAAAAACCATTGATTCTAAAGCAAAGCTCAATGGGCTGTCATGAGATGCATGGTGTTATACTCATGCTATGTAATGATAGCCTTAGCTGTCAAAGGTACCTATTTAGCCTTTTGGCGCTTAGGATCACTAGCTTGGGGCCTCAATATGCTCTCTATGTGGAGTGGGTAGCGACAGGCACAATTTGAAAGATGAGTGATCAATCAGTGAGTGATGTCTTGTCTTGATATACTTATGAATGTCAGCTTGTATCTCTAGCATGGCTAAAGTGATGTTGGCATCATAGGCTCATCACGTAATAGTACAAGTCAGAATGGTGGGCAGGGAGCTTCCTAGCTTTGTTAGACTGGTTAAACTTGTGGCCGTACGACAGGGAATCGGGGCTCATAGGCCATAGAGTTATAGCTTTCCTCGACAATCAACCTTTCTCAGCTCATTGTACGAGTAGGCATACATGTGAGGAATGATGATATGATTGACATGCATGTGTTGAATGATCACAAACCTTCAAGGTTCCCCGTGCTATCAACCTCGGCGAAGGGGATAAAGGGGTCAGCTAGGGTGATTAGAGGGCCTTGATGTCTTTGAGGTCGAGGCCAAGCTATCTTATCTTTGGGCAGCTCGAGGCCTATGAATGAGATGAGACACAATACAATGTGCATAGATGCGGCTGTGTATGAGGTGGCATGATATGCATGATGATACATGAGCATGGCTTGTAAAGCCATAAAGGGGAGTTGCAATCATTTTACTAAGGGAGTTACAAACATTTTACCGAGGTCGTTCCGTGGAGTGTATGAAAACGAGAATTAAGTGAAGTGATGACGTGGCATGCCACATAGCAAGCATATCCAAGCTGGCGACAACTGTAATTCAGTTGTCCTCTAATTCTTGGGAGTCAATTAGAGCGCCCCACCTGGCAGGGGCTCCTCTCACTCCTCTATAAATAGGGGAACCTTTCCCCCATTTTCAACACAATTTAAAAGAAGAGACTTGCCTCTAAATTCTTCTCTCCCTCCTTTTCTCATCATTCTCAAACCAAGGTTAGATCTAAAGATCATCCAAATCTTAGATTTGGAAGTGGATAACCAATGATTGGTGGCCAAAAGAAATTAGCGGTTGAGATCTGGTTAGTAGGTGGGCCTAATTCTACACCCAAAACAGACTGTGATCTGTGTCGTAAATAGGCTATTAGACAAGCTGATAGGTCTTAATCTGGACCATGAAGCATGTCTTAAGATGGGCCGTATGTTGGACATGAAGTGGGCTACTTGCCGAGCATGGGATGGGATTGTGCATAGGCTGAGATCTAGGCCGTGAACGGGCCTGGATCTGGGCCACAAGTTGTAAATGGGCCAGCAAGATGGCCAGTAGCTTGGGCCACAAGTGGGCTACAAACAGGGCCTGAACTGAGTCCCGATTTGGACTGTGAAATGGTGTTAAGTCCGGACCATGAATGGTGCGAATCTGGACCGTGGGATGTTTTGAATCTAGGTCATGACCAGATGGGCCGAAGACTGATCAAATGGACCGTGGTTTATCAGATGGGTCCACAACACTCATGAAGTGAGAGATAGACTATTGTGATTTAATGTGTGATGGAGATTCACACATAACAGCGAATCTCAAGTTGCTATCATAAGTAACCAGATCGCATCTGTTGGTGTAAAAGGGAGAACTACTTCCTGTAATGTGGATAGCTGCCACGATCTTGGGCGAATGAGTAACTCATAGGCAATTGCTGGTTCCCAGAATCCCAGATACAATGAATGATGGAGGGTGAAGGGTTGATCACTGCCCTTCTGGTTTCAGCGCCAACAAGAGAGAAATCGGTGTGATGACTGCCCTTGCTTACTGCTGATCATGGGTGATGGGTAACTTTTGGATGGTTCGGATTATTGGAGACAGATCCTTTCGGCTGCTGGATAAGCCAAGTGCAGTAGATCATAGAAATGGATTCCTTCCATGGCCGATTGGTGGAAACGACTCCAAATCGAGGTTTGATCTTCTGGACGTCTCATCTGATGGAGGAATTTGATTTAGATCAATGATAAATTGATTTCCAGATCTGGCTCTGTAGCTTCTGACCTGAGAGATTAAGAACAAGAGAAAGTTGGAGGAACATCTAATTGAATATAAAGATTACAGAAATTCGAAGATCATTCCAATAGATCTGATTGATATGATCAAATTGTAGTTGGTCCGATGAACTCACATCTGGTTCAATTAGATTGTAACAGATGCCATTGATCTGTTGCTGATTCAATCAGATCTCAGTAGATCTAAGCAGGTTTCTACTGATTTTATCAAATCGAAGCTGATTCGATCAAATCTTAGTAAGCTTGATCGGATCATAGCTGATTCAGAAGAAGAAACAAGAGAAAGGAAGAAGAAAATCTGTAGTAGGAGAAGAAGATCGAAATCTGAAAGAACGAGAAATCCGAGCTCCATTACTGATCTTCTTGCATGAATTGCTGATATGATCTTATCCCAGATCTGATGATAGCTTAGGTGCTGATCTTATCTTTATGGCTCTATGCTTGACGTTGATAACTGTCCATGACCAGATCCAAGATTGCTAGACGCAGATTGCGACCGCTGATTTCTTTTGGCTACTGATCACTAGCTATATGATCTCAGATGTGACCTTAGTTTGATAAGGAGAAAAAGAGAAGAGAAAAAGAGGGAGAGAAGAATTTGGAGGGAAGTCTCATTCTTTTAAATTGTATTGCAAATGGGGGGAAGACTCTCCTATTTATAGAGGAGGGGGAGGAGTTCCTGCCACATGACGTGTTCCAATTGACTCTCAAGAAGTAAAAGACAATTGGATTGCAACCATCGCTAGCTTAGAGATGCTTGATATATGATATACCACATCATCACTTCACTTAATTCCCGTTTTTACACTTTACATGGAGTGACTTTGGTAAAACACATAACTCCCTTGTCAACGGTCGGATCGGGGCGATCTTGTAATTGGAAAGCTAACTCAAAGAGCTACGATACATGCTTGGAATTAGGCCGATCGGATGTCGTCTGGCCCACCAAATGGGACCTGTGATATGGCTTAGGCGTCCTCACTCGCAGCTGCCTGATCAGCAATATATCTTTGTGGTAATCAGGGCAGATCTCCCTTGTTACAAGTTGGATTGACGTGAAACAAATTTTGGGTAAATGTAGACTTGATAATCTTTCCAAGGGCTCAAAAATCGCCTTAATCAGACATTGTTTGACCCTTGATCCGTTGTCTCAAACACGGGCCATGTGCGCTTTGCAATTTTCAGTAACTTATAAAGTGTAACATTTTTATTTTTATTTTTATTTTTTTGTGTGTTAACAGATGCTCCCACTTGAGCCCAGCAGACGACTGACATGCAACCCACCTGAGGTGGAGATGATGTAAAATTCACAGTAGGGGCCGCCATCAAGTCCCAGAGCCTGGTGGATCTATGTGTCTTCTCGAAACATATCCCCATTGTAGAATTTGCATCACAATCCAAGTCAAAGTATTCGGTGGCAGGACAGAGGCGTTTCACACGCAGTGTTAGTAGCTTGGGACTTGGTGCCCACTCATTCGCTCAAAGTGCTGGCGCACTTAACCAATGCAAAATCCATAATTTGTCTTCCTTCCACAAAAGCCCCCTGCGATGGAGATATAACTTGCCCGATGACCGCGTGGAATCTAAATGCCAACACCTTAGCCTATACCTTGTACAGACCACCTAAGAGACTTATGGGTCTAAAGTTTCAAAGACTTTTGGCACCCTTTTTTTTTTTTGGATTCAGCGAATGTTGTCTCATTTTGAGATCCTATTGTGGAAAGAATATAAAGAGACTTGCTAAAAGGAAGAAATCCTATGTCTTTGGGTGAGGATCACGTGATTAAATCCGCCCTCTCAAATCTTCCTCTTTACTACCATCTCTAACTCTTTTAAAATGCCGGTGAGCATTGCAAGGAAGATTGAGAAAATTCAAAGGGTTTTCTTATGGGAGGGAAGAGAAGATGACCATAAGTTTCTTGTTAATTGGGAATATGTTCAAAAGCCAAAGGGGTAGGTTGGTGTCGGTGGGGTGAAAAACTGGGCTCTTCCTGTGATATGGCTGTGGAGAGATGTCATCTTTGGTAAGTATGTTAGTTCGGGTGAGGGGAAGTGGTTCTCTGTTTTTCTGTTTAGGAATACATGCTCTAATGTGTGGAGGGCAATAAGCATAATTAGGAGGAGAGCTGGCCATTAAGGTTGGTCAATACCAAATAAAGTTGGGTGCTTGTTTGAGGAACTTGCTTTGTTGTGTGCTAGGGAAATAGGATCCGATTTTGGAAGGATATTTGGCTTGGGGATACTTGGTTAGAAACCTCTTTCCCCTTGCTTTTCTCTTTAGCTATGAACAAAGTGGTCATGGTTGCGTATTGCTGCGAGATCTTCGGAGGAGCCACATTGTGGAATGTAGTTCGTTGAAGAGATTTAAACCAAGATCAATTGCGGGATTTTGGCGTCTTTATGACTTCACTTCAGGATGTAGCCATTGATCCCTCGAGTGAGGATAGGAAGTCTTGGAAGAGGGCCATGGTGGGTTGCTTCTCTTCGAAATCTCACTTGTTTAAGATGTGCGAGGTGGTTTTACACCTTAGAGGTCTTTTAATGCATGCACACAAAAGATAGAGATCTAAAGGGATCTTTCAAATCCAGACTTTTAACAAATTTTAGATCTAAAGCATATCCTTAAAATGATGCCTAAATTTCAAATCCATAAAGGTTAATAACAAAAAAAAAAAACTACTAAATACTAATAACTTAATGACACATAAGATCTTTTTAAAGATTCCCCTGGATACAATTCTCCCAAAATAACCAACCTATCTTGAGATGGGCTGTTTTACATCCAATACCACAACCAAAGTGGGTCCATTTGATGGTGATGGATGGGCCGGAAGCATCAATGAAAGTTTCTAGATGGTCCTTAAGTGCATGAGGACAAGTCTTGTTGCCCTTACCCTTTCCTTTTATAGAAGCTTCTTGGCCTGGTGAATCACTTATCTGATTTCATATGCCATTCATTTGCTTCATCATCACTTCTATCATTTGCCACAAGAGTATTCATGGTTCTTATCTCCATCCATCTCAGGACTATAGCTGTCCACTACTTGTGCATATAATTGTAGATTTGCCCATTGATTGTCATGGGTCCCCGGCCTGAACTGAAGATTGCATGAGTAAGAACACGTGAAGTTCTGGAATTGTCTGTTAATCAGTCATAGATCATCGAACTGGCTTGACGATTGTGTGCAAAATGCTGATCTTGTAACACGGGTAGATATGGCCATTGAAGTAACAATGGATCAATGGATCTGGTTCATAGATCGCGTGGAAACCATGATTAGTGATACAGGCAGATCTGACCATTACAAGTGCTCTGGTCTTTACAATACCTGAGGAAAAGAATAACTAAAGGAAAGCATCAGTAATCATGAAGGGAGAAAATAGGGGCCATGTGTGATCATGTGGATACATGTGCTCATTGGGGGTCCAAATGTACGGAACGTGTGATCAGGTGGGACCCGCTCTAGGTCTCTTGCGTGTCACACATTTGGTTGCATTGGGATGCAACATTTCCATGGAAAGGTTGGGCTGGGGGGAATTTCAGTAGTTTGGGACAAAGTTGTCATGGTCACTTCTGACAGTTGGATCAGTGAATTTTCTGTTTCAATCTCTCCTGTGAAACAAAGATGATGATTTAAGTGGCTGGGTAGATCTGTTTGTGGTAAGTGCTGAAAAACAATAGCAAGGCCGTTTGGGATGAATTGGACAAGTTTAAAGCTGGGTGGCATCTCTTCTAGTGCATTGCGTGGATTTGGACACAATCATATTCTTGTGCGTAAATTTCAATACAAGGTATGCGTGTACATTCTAGCATTATATTATTTTCTGGATTCCATTAATTGGGATTAACTTCCCAATGGAATGGGCGTTATTCGCTCGGTGCAATAACCAAGTAGTCCCAGCTATGTGCAGATTTGATAGGTTCTTCATTTCTTCGTATTGGGAATTGCGTCAACATTCACTAAGTGCCCTTCCCAAACTTCATAGTTCTCTAATACTCAGTGCAGAAGTGCTCCTGAGGCCCTTGCGCATTCAAATTCCTAGGTTTACAATATGGTGGAGAAGTGTGGGACAGAATTTAGGTTCTGATGGTTGGTCTGTTTCAAAATTATGAAGAAAGCTTTAAGAGCCTGAAGAGAAGACTTTTAGGAAGTGGGTACTCTTAGGAAGGTAGAAGAAAGCAATGATCTGATTCTTGATCAAATTGAGGAAACTCAGCTGCCTAAGGGATAAAGGTCCCACAAATGTCTTCTTCTTCTTCTTTTTTTACTATTCAAAAAAAAAAAAAAAAAAAAATGGGAAGAAAGAAAAGAGTATCAGCGAATAATGTTGAAAGAGAATTTCATAAAACAGTTGTTGAACAGGTGTCTGTGTCCTCAAAATTCTGTATACTGTCCCTTTTAAAAAAAAAAAAGATTGGGAATGATTTGTTCAACCTTATGGGATAATTTTGGCTCTTTCCATTCAGTTAAACAGTTCATTTAAATGGAAGAGCATGGTCTTTTCACTGCAAATATGGCCTGGGGCCTTTGTATTTCCTAGCTCTGTATGTTGGATCTCTGTATTTCCTAGCTTTATATGTTGGATCCCTGGATCCTTTTCATTTCTAATAAATGCTCTCTTATCTGTTAAATAATAATTAGATTTGAAGAATTGCTTGGAGACAGGCAATTAGTAATGAGACAATTAGATTTGAAGAATTACTTGGAGGCAATAGTTGAAGTCCTTGGGGTTAAAAGAAGATAGGAATGCCACCTTTTACCATTGGATTGCCAATGCCAGGAGAACAAAATCTCTCTAGGGTGAAAATTGGAGAAGCAATCATGTAAAACCAGAAAGAGATTTAAAAAAATATACACAAGGAGAAGGTGATCCTGCATCTTCTTGATAATTGACAGTTAGAAAAAATTTCACTGGATTGAGCAGATTAGTTTGTGGAGGAAAAAGAAATGTAGTGATGAATCTTGGGAAAGACTAGGTGTCGAGTACCTATTGGTTTTCTTGTGTTATTCCAGTGTTTGTTAGGAGAGTTAAAGACAATATTTTTAGAAGTGCTTAATGAATTCCATGGGAGGACGGCGTTGAACTTCACTACACCAGGGGTGCCAAACAGACACGGGATCCTAATCCCAGGATATAGCAATCCCATGGATCTTAAGACAATCCACTGACATCACCATCATTACCTTTAAATCTCATCCAATCTACCCTAATCCCTTCAAAATTACTTGGGACATGTTTGGTTAGAGGGATTGAAAGAGAATGGAAGGTTTAATCCCGAGATTGGCCAGGCGTGCCAAGCAGACCCGATATAGCAATCCCATAGATCTTGCACCAATCCACTGACGCAGCTATCATTACCTTGAAATCCATGTAATCCACTTTAATCCCATCCAATCTGCCCGGCCAAACAGGCCCTCAATTAATTCCACGGGAGGACGAGGTTGAACTTGTCTCCTGTGCATGTGGAATTTTGGGTGATGGTTATCTTGGACTTCTTCAGGATTGATCCTAGGTGGTAAATAGTCAATGCCCCAACTGAAAATAATTGCTATTTGGTGATGCTCCTTTTCGATGGTGGAAACTGAATTAATCTTGTTAATATGGGAGAGTGGGATTGGGGGAGTGGTTAGAGGCGGAAATGGGTTGAGTGCTTTCTCATTCTCGGGAAATGTGGGTGAGGGCGGTGCAAGTAAAGCTAAGGTTGTTGCTTTGGGAGAAGGGCTTCACCCTTTGGCTTCAAAATCTTTCTGGTCTGCTGATAGAGACCCTCGGGTTGTGCCTAGGCCTAGGTTTTGTCAAATCTTCTATTGAGGTGCCGATTAGTAAATGTGCTGGGGTCAGGCTGTCCTAATCTGGCTCGTCAAGGGCCTTGAAGGGGATGTTGATTCATGGTGCTTGGTCTTGTGTTTGTTGAAAAATCTAGTGACTTTACATGGTTACAGAAGGAAGTATAATCAGGAATGACAAATTGCATTGGTTGGAGCTAACAAACAATGTTTGCTTTAGATGGAATTGATGAATAATGGTGGCCTGTTTCTTCATCGAAATGCCTTGATCAACCCTCGAGGAATCAGGTGGAGTGGAGGATTCTATCAGCAGCTGGAGAGAGCTTGTTTGAAGTGCTTTAGGCAAACATCTGTGTCGAATTCAGCTTGTAATGCTTCACCTGTTGGCTTTTCCTATCGGCGTGGTTTTAGCAGTCGGCAATAAGTCCACTGTGTGTGGTACGATGCTAGAAATCGAGCTACCTTTCAGGAGGTAAATGAAAGAAAAGAGCTACTGTTATCAGATGAGGAAGTTTTGTGGGCCATACGCAGATTGGTGACCTTCGAAGGTGAAGCCTGATACACCGAGTGTGCCACCTTTTCTTCATCTATAGAACTTGTGCTGTACCACGTCAAATGCAGAGGGGGAAAGCTATCTCTGTTGACAGTTAAAATTGCTCCTGAGTCGTGCTTTTGAAATTGAAGTCGGTGAGTAACGGTCAGGTATTTTGTGTGTTTGATCTTGATGAGATGATTAGAAAATGTTGTTTACTCTGATTTTTTTTCTTTGATCTTGAAGTAACTACTGGAAGGAACTGGAGAAATTGAAGTCGGTGAGTAACGGTCAGGTATTTTGTGTGTTTGATCTTGATGAGAAGATTAGAAAATGTTGTTTACTTTGCTGTTTTTTTTTGGGTCTTGTAGTAGCCATTGGAAGGAACTGGACCACTGGAGCAGGCCCGGCGGGTATCGAGGACATGAGGAGCACTCAAACAAAAGCAATACATTAGAAGACGGCTTCGGAGTGGATCGTAGGGTGAAGATATTCCGACATCTGAAAGGTGGTGGGTAATGATCATGGGCCCCACCTGTTGTTGTGTCAGGAAAAACAGGGTTCCATCAGGTGTTTGTTAGCTCTACTGGGAAACATCTGGACCACTAAGCTAACATTCCTTGCAAGGATTATACCAATTCATGTGTTCTTATTAATCACTGTAAAAGAGACTTTCTCCAGTCAGCACCTTTGAGAATTACAAAATGGATACGCACAGAAAGAGGTCTCACCAACGGTCCATTTTGTGGTCATTACGGTCGGCAGCAGCGATCAACCAACCTATCCATGGCAGGTTATAAGATGACTGGTCCAGAACCTGTACCTGTGCTGAGTATCAGGACTACTAGTTGGAAGGAAATGGAAGTGACTTCATGAGCACAGGTACCAGCAGTACCCATATAAAAAATGGTAACTCTGCTGATGGTCGTATATATATATCTATCTGATCCATCAAATTTTTTTACCACATTGCAGTTGGCATATGAACCAAATTGTAGCTGTTAAATAGTCATTGGACAATCCTAGTTAGAGTCAGTATGGGAACTGTACAACCATGAATCGTGTGCTGTATGAGCTCTCAAACCGACGGCTCAAAGGGACTTGGGGTTTTCATGGGTGTTGCATGTGATCACATGGACAGTTAAGATTTTGCACTTACACCAGGGGAGACAAGTTTTGAAAAAGTTCTCATGGGTTCCCATGAGAACCAATGCTCTCTCTCTCTCTCTATTTATATATAGAAAGGAATGCATGTGGGCCCAAAATCCATCCCATGAAACCCAAGGCCTAACTTTTACTCTATCGAAAACTTTGGTTAGCCATGGCAAAAGAGAGACAAATTGAAGGAGGAAACTGTTTTCTTTTTCCATGGCCCCCCAAAGTTTTGGATCATAGTGAAAATCCGGCCCTGCTAGTTTCATGGGGTACTGCAACACATGAACGGTTCAGATTTTGGTCCCACATCATGTGTGATGAGTTCTGAAAAAGTTTTCATGAATTATCAATTGTTGTGAGAACTCGTGCGCATGTGAGAGAGAGAGAGAGAGAGAGAGAGAGAGAGAGAGAGAGAGAGAGAGACTCCTTGATCATTGTCTCTTTTGAGCCAACTTAGCTATTTACAAAAGACTAATAATTAGCTGCCGGGTGCCTCAACTACAAATAGAGATATTTAGACGGGTCGGATTAAACTGTAGGGCCCATAAGGAAGGAAGTTCAAGGTGCGTTGCATGCCGTTAGGCTGTGTAGTACTTGACCCCAATAAAAATAAAAAATAAAGCCAAAAATCTCTCATTCGGTGGGCTCTCTCTCTCTCTCTCTCTCTCTCTCTCTCTCTCTCTCTCTCTCCCGCTGCCTAGAACAAAGAGAGTACCACCATTTCGGTGGTGCTCGATTTCCCTAGCTCCCTCTCAGATTTCTCTCCCTTTCTATCTCAGATCTCTCTTCCCTTCCCTCTCAGATTTCTCTCTTGGATCTCTCTTTATGCATGTCTCTTTCCTTCCCTCTTAGATTTCTCGCACATTCTCTCTCTGCTTCTCTCCGAGAAACGCCGCACCGAATCATCCTAGAGAAACACCGCACCGAATCATTTCTCTCACTCTGCAGCAACTTTCAAGAGGTAATATACAATGTTTTTGCAATCAGAAGATTTAGGATTTAGGGATTTTAAAATTTGGAGGTTTAGAGATTTAGCTACTTATATGGATTTGAAAATTTCTCTTTTGTGAAAATCTTCGTTTAATCACTTCATGCATTTATTTAATTTCTTGATCTCTTATTCAAACTGGACACCAAGTGCTGAATGCTTGCGTGCCATGCAAGCAGTGGTAAGGAGTCTCTTGGGTGCTGGAGCAGATGAGGCATGGTGGTCTGAAACCTAATGGAACAACTTATGGACTTGCAATGGAGGTATTACCTCAACCGCTGGTCTTACTTTGGACCTGATGCTCTGAACATGACTTTGAATCATTTTCCCATGAACTACAACTAAAATACTGGAGCCCATGGATGTCCAAAAGGCTTATAAAGTATCATTCTAACCTTCTAGTTATTTAGGATCGGCTCTCATATCCTGTTTTGCCAATCATTTCCAAGGCCCATCAAGGTATCATTTGAAATTAATCTAACATCTTTTCAGTGTTGAACCTTTCAAGTATGGCAATGAAAGCCCACTGAGGATCAACCATATCTCAATTTTCACTCGGAATAGTCAATATTCCGTCTCTGCTGAACTATTAAGTTATTTGAGCTTGCTTGTTAATGAAAACCTGATTGTCAATTTATTCTGAAAACGTTAGCGATGGAGGGATCTCTCCCTTAGTCTTACAGGTGGTGCTTCTTGAAAGGTCATGCTGAGATCAGGGAAGTACGATCTTGTTCACAAGTTCTTTGGGAAGATGAGAAGAAGTGGGTTAGCTCTGAAAGCCATTACATACAAAGGTGAGGCTAGTCATTCTTTTCTTTTTTATTGATTAGATTCTTCTGAAAAATTCTGTATCTTACTGCTTCAAAATTTGCAGTTCTTGTAAGAGCCTTCTGGGAAGAAGGCAAAGTCAATGAGGCTGTTGAAGCAGTCAGGGATATGGAACAGAGAGGAGTAGTAGGAACAGCTAGTGTTTATTATGAATTAGCATGTTGCCTTTGCTACAATGGGAGGTGGCAGGAAGCTATTGTGCAGGTAAACTTCTTTGTCTGCAGATACCGAAAAATATGCATCGAGATTGCACCATTTTCTATTGTTGGAAGTTGGAACATCTTCTATGATGTTTTTTCATAAGCTTATGAGGTATCATAAATGCAATCTTTGGGTTTTCAGTTCAACGATCCAATCATTGATATTATAGGGCCCACTGTAGACACCATCTGCACAAAAATAGGTTGTTTTGCTCCTTAATGGGGAACAAAAGGGGCACAATAGGGTAATACAAATTTCTAGACATCCATTTGTTTTGAAAATAGGACCACCTGAGGTGTGAAACAGCTTCACTTTCAGGGAGAAACTCTCCATCTGATTGATGGGCATTCCCAGCCTTCAGTTAAACTAATGCCAGTGTAGTGGAATGGTTATGTTTTACAATGAAGCAATCTTGATTTATTGCAACTCCAACATGCATGTGGATGGCCCATGGTACAAAAATCACCCCAATCAAAGAATCCTAGCTATCTGATTAAACATGTTTTCTCTATGAATGTGGACTTCAACTCATTTTTATTTCGCTGTCCATTTGTGGTCTGCACATTAGACAAGATTGCTTGTTCATTGTGGTTTCTATACCATGGGTGATCCTTGGTAGTGCTCGCAGATGGACTGTCTTGATTTGTTGAACCTTCAGTCAAGACCTGTTCATCATGCAAGTTGGCATGATGGCATTGGAATCTTTTGGTGTATAACTATTATATTTGAGCATTTAAACAATTTGAACTTGGATGCGGATGGATCTATCTGCAGGTAGAAACTTCATTTCTGAAAATGCATATGAAGATGTCATTAGTCAGATGAAGGATTTATCTGTTGAAGCTGGTGGGAAGGGCACTTCCAAGAAAGAACTTAATAGTCAACGCAACCTTTTCTATGATATCCTAGAATAATTGAGGTTAGTACTCTTATGAAGTGATTTTGAATGTTTGACAGTTATATTGTAAGTGTTTTTTTTCCCCCTTTCACATCGATAAATGCTAATTGATGCTCTCTTCATGAAAGTGGATGAAACTGTTGATCCTGAAGGTACTGAAAAAGCAGCTGTTCTTGTTGAATATGTCTCACCTTCTTCCAATGCTCAGCCTACAACTACACAAGATAGTGCCTTTGTTCCTCCGTCACTTCGCATGGTAAGTGTGGCACTTCACTTTTTCCTTACCATTTCTGAACATATGAAAATTTATGCAATACACCCATATTTCCTTTCTATCCTTTCTTTTTATCTCGGAATCAGTGGTTATACAATAGCTCATTGCCTACTAATTGGCTGACACTTTCTATTAATTTCATAAAATTCCCTCATTCATTTATGCTTGCTGAGATGTTTTTGCTAGAGACCTCAAATGGGTCTTTTACCATGTCCAACACTTCAATTATTAGCATACAAGCTATAACTATGGCATATTGTCTCAATTTAACAAATTGTAACCCCGTTGGTTGTATCCAAACGGGTAACTTCACAACACAATGCAAAGGGCTATCATCTAGTGAAGGAATCTCACAAGGATAAGGAGTGGAAAATGCATCAAGAGAAGATCCCAACAATCAGCGATCAATGGCACCATTAGAACTCATGAACTTGACTAAGGATAGAACAGATTACCTCTGGTATATTTTAAGAGCTTTGCTTAACGTTAGATATATTTTGCAAATCGTATTTATATCTGGACTAAATCTTGTCAGTACAATGTAAGCTTTGCTCTTTCCATTCTCCATTTGGAAATTGTATTTGTATTTGCAAAACCATGTGTCTTGGATCAGAGCAGTTTCATGATTATCTGTATTAGCTTAGATGAGTTGATATATTAGGGAATGTACTAGCAATGGTATCACTATTTTTATTTTTTTAAAGGATGTTTTTTCATAAACTTATGAGGTATCATAAATGCAATCTTTGGGTTTTCAGTTCAACCGTCCAATCATTGATATTATGGGGTCCACTGTAATATCATGTGCTGAAAATCTCTCATATGGAAAATCCTAACCTGTCAATTGGTGGTAGCATTTTTTTCTTCATTAAGAAAGAAAGACAACAACTTTACACATTCCACCAAAAGAAGGGCTACTGTTTTTATTTTTTATTTTTATAGTTAGGAATTTACAATTTGGAAAATTTTTGATGCATGGGCCTGCCAGTGTGGCTCATCATATCAACTGTTGGATCATATCAAGATGAATTGTAGAATCTCTTGAGCTTTATTCGTGGTAGTGATACCATGACAGAAGCTATTGCCTGTAACTTGTTAACATCATTGGAGTCCTTTGCAGATTAAGATCACTGAAAGATTATGAGACTACAAGTGGAAAGATGCTGCATCTTTTGACTGATCCAGTGGATGGGAACCATATTTCTAATGAGAATCTATCAGATGAAGATCATGACCGTGAACCAAGCCCCTTAGTTTATCATACCAATGACAGCGATGATGATGATGATAGCGACGGTGACGATTTGGGCTCTGACCCAATAACCCATGCCAGCAATGAAAGCCAAAGCTCTAGCCTATCCGTTGAATCTGGCATACCAGCTGGTTATGTTGATGATAGCAACTCAGAGCCCATCCATCATGGCTAGTTGCAGAATGACATTAACAACACAACAGTCCACTTGCTAACTAGCTGCAGCAATGAATTGGATAGTTCCGAGTTACCCTCAGCATCTGAGATATTGGAAGCATGGAGAGAAAAGAGGAGGAAGGACGGCGTCTTCCTCTTTGAACTATGATTGCAAATATTCATCTCTTTATAAGTTGATAGCACAGCTAGATCATTCTGCGCAGATACTGGAATCTGATTTCAGCTTCGATTGATGGGATCCTGTTAATTTGTTGCCTTTGAGATGGCATAGGGAAAACACGCCCCACTTTTCTTTTTTTTTGACACTCTTTTGTGGCTTCTATAGCCAGCAATCTGTATATTTCACCTTGTAATTATAAACAGAATGTGGTAGATGATGATCATTCTCTTATAAATGTGCACTGTTCGTGGATATGGTTTGAAGATCTCCTTCATTAAACTTAGTTATGCTTGGCGATCATACTGTGGTCACAGTGACAGCCTTTTTTCTTGGGCATCTCTTGGGAGATTCTCAATGGCATATGGGGTGACCCATCATCAATTTCAACCATTCATTCATTCAGAAAATGAGTAAACCATGTGAAAAAAATCACGACAATCATCAATGCAATGGAAAATGGAGAGCCAAGATTGAGCGAAAAAAAAAAACCCCTTCCAATCATCATTTTGAAACAGCTACCAGATAAATCCTACTTTGGTTTGCTTATGATTTCAAAGCAGTACTTTGATTTGATGATTCTATGTTATATATCGGACTCAAGCATTATTTGGACACCTTATTAAAAATCTCGGCTACCCGATAATTAATAAAGTGGGCCCACAAGATAAAAATAAGTTGACTGTACAAAATTTACAGAGAGCCACAAATTATTAGACTGACAACACATCCACACCGAACGTCCCTAGAGTCTGCTTCTTGGAACAGGTGAAAACCACAACACACTTACATCTAAACATAAATCCTACACAAGAATGAAAAAATATAAAATTAAAGGTTATTCTTCAAACCTACAATCTTCATGACATGTAAATGAAAATGAGCATTTATATCAAGAATTTGAAAATACAGATTGGAAATACATGTCAACATGACTCATGTGTCTAAGATTAGAACTATTAATTTGATGGTCCCAACGTGTAGTTACACTCGCTGAAGAGTGAAGAAAAAGGTTGAACCATTCATCAGGGAGGCCACTATGTATAAACAAATGTATGGTGAGAAAAGGTCAGCCAATGCTTGACATTAAACATTCAGATGTGGCTGATTTGATGAGAGGGCTGGTCTGATTCTTGGACCCACCTAATCAACAACTTCAATCCATTAGGTAACAAAGGAGGATGCCATGGAATAGTTCCAGGTCAAATATGAGGGTGTTATCCTTGACAAGCCGTCAAACACACTGGTTAGACATTCCAGACCACTGTGGATGAGCAACAATATGAGGGTGTTATCCTTGACAAGCCGTAAAACACACTGGTTGAGCAAGATATAATAAATTACATCCAAACCTTCTAAATCACCAGTGTAAGGCCCATAACCTAGTCCGTACCATGTTGGTTGGACATTCCAGACCGTATGATTGGTGTGATTAAATGAACAGGTGAAACAGGGTCCAAATTCAAAATGACTGATCTGAGCCTATTCTCCATCCAGATTGGGCAAATGACTTTGCTGGTGTGTAGATTGGCAGCATTTATATAAAATGCAGGTTGAGATTAATAAGCTTCAATGCACCATGCTTTCCCCGAGAATAAGTAGGGCATTTGGACATGATAAATTAAATGTATTGAAGTGGACCACTAAATACATTGTGTCCAGTTCTGATGATCAAGTGATTCTTATTCATGAGAGAGCCTGGGTTAGGTACCACTGAGTTTGGTAGTGGAGAACCTCCTGATGTGGAAAATTGAAAAGTGACAGTGACTTTAGGAGCCATATTGCACATGTGGCAATCACATGCTTACATTGTTTTAAGTTTGGAGGGTTCAAATGATCATGATACTCATTACCATTTTGAAAATGGTGAACCTTCAACTGGCATATTTATATACTTATCCCAATCTGCTTTTTCCCTAACCCGTTTGTGGATGGAGCAAAATCCAAAAACTACATTAGGGAGAAGATTGGTGCTCACCTTTGACAAAATATTGGAACGTATGTGATGCTCTTCCCACCGATTAATTCTTGTCAGATTGTTGTGATGACAACTGCATAGAAATTTCACATATAAATAAAGAAGATATCTTAAAATATGAAATTTAAAAAGGTATGTTCAATATATTTTGCCTTTAAAATGATTAATTTTACCTGGTTACATACAGCGCTTTCTTGAGAAGATAATTATGGGTTGCTTAAGAGAAATTGCTGATTCGAGTTGATGGTTTGATCGCCACAAGCAACCAAAGGGCCACTCGTGGGTCCACTAGGACCACTCCCAAGATTAAAAAGGTTTTGTTGAAACATGTTAAGATTAGCTAGCAGGTATTCACGTTGAGGCAATAATGATGCATAGATGGATCTACGAGGTAATCAAAGAAAACTCGCCATCATACTTTGAGATCTCTAATAAAAGCAAAAGGAAAATTAAAAACTATAACAACATAAACATATGTCATGACAAGCTTTACAAAACAAGTTTCGAGTGATACCTTATTGAAATGACACATTGGGGTGAACGTAAATTGATAATTTGAAGGTTGAAATGCTTGGGCCATTTCCCATCTCTCTTGATTTGCTTCCGTTTGAGCAATAGGATTTCGAAATCTTTTCTTTCGTGCTTTATCTAATGGATTTTTATATGTACGATGATTGGCCCTAAATTTAGGCTTTACTCTAATCCCATGTACAGTTTGTGAACTCAAACTATCCACAAAAGTAAATGTTGTTTCAATCGGTTCACGGCATGCGCTTTCGGTATCTACACTTACAATTGGCTTAGGATGTGCACTTTTAACTACTTAAAAGATTCAATTGTTTCATTGTATAGTAATGCATTATGTGAACCGTGCATTATGTGACCCCACCATTATGTTCAATATCTACACTTTTGTCAACAACTTGATAAGAGTTTAATGAAAGTTCCTTGATCTTTTTCATGCATTCCATTACTTCATCATGAAATTTATCAGAATATCTATCAGCAAATTTGAAAACCTCCTCATGTTCTCTAACTTTGCCACAATTTTAAGAAGTTTGCGAGACATATATTTGTACCGCTTACCCGATACAATATTGCGGTTATCTTGTATTGTTAATGTAGCCGCTTCTCTAGCAAAACCTACCTTTGCATCTCTATGCCATACTTTTTCAAAATATAACAAGGAGGAAGCACCTTTATATTATAATAATCTAAAACTTTTAATGCATGACTACACAAGATGACCACAAACTCAAACTTGCGGCAGCCTACACCTCACTGTATTGTCTAGTGAGTCAAACTTAACAGTACATCCTTCAACTTTGTCGTTATCAGTAACTTGAAATTTCGCAACTATGCCAACCTCACCACATTTAAAAAGAGAATGATTAAGAATTTTCTTAAACTCATTTTGAAAATTTTCAAACACTTTTCAGAGTATATGTATTTGCCACTTCCTTTAGCATTTTCATATCAAGAACCAATACCGGGGTACTTTGCCTCATTTTGAAATCAGCTATGGCTTCTTCATATCGTCTATGAGCTAGCACCCGCTCGTAATGATTGAAGAAATGCAAGAGGTTGTATTTAGAGTTCAGATATCTTTTCAAAATATTATTCATGCTCTCGCTTCGCTACGTACTCTTCATGTCAGCACAGAATGTATTTCTTCTATAAACCAAAGCCCATTTTTCTTTTTCTTTAAATAGATTCTGTAGCCACTTGTTTTGCATTAAATCATAATCTTCGAGCATTTTATTTCATGATGTTAGAAACTCTTCCTCATCCTCATAATCATATACACACCTACTAAAATCATGTTCAAAACTTTTTGAACCTTTAAATACATTATTAAGGTGCTTCGCAACATTTTGGTAGATATGCCAGATACATAGACGGTGATATGTTTCCGGCATCATTGTAGCTATTGCATTGGCCATTGCAACATCTTGGTCTGTGAGAATTGTCATTGGTTACCTTCCAAACATTGCACTTAAAAATGTTTCAAACAACCACTTAAAAGATTCAATCGTTTCATCATATAGTAATGCTGCACCAGATATTACAGTTTGCTTATAATGATTTACCCCAATAAATGGAACAAATGTCCGTCCATAACTATTTATTCTGTATGTTGTATTAAAGCAAATCACGTCCCCAAAAACACTATAATGCATTATTGACTTCCCATCTGCCCAAAACATATTCATAATCAAATCATCTTCATCCACTTGTAGTGCATAAAAGAACAATGGATCATTTACTTACATTTTCTACAAGTATCGTAGAACGGCTCTTGCATCACCTTTTTCCATTGCTTTCAGGCGCTTCCTTTGTAAGTAATTTTTGTAATCAATGTGCATGAAACCTAGATTCTCTCGCCCTCCAGATTGTTTACTAAAATATTCTAAAGCCACTTTAGGTGGTATACCTGAAGTTTTCATCATCTCTGCTTCAACTTTTTGATCATCAGTGAAGCCTCTCTATGACCTTAACATGTGCACTTTTGACGGTGTAACAACTTCATAGTTATGCTCTTCAATAAATTTAATCACTTTGTACCTTCCATTTACTTGAAGCTTAATAATCATGTTTGCTTGACATTGAGTTCTAGTATTCGGACGGGTGCTTTTTTTGATGATATTTTTTTTCCACGCTTTTGACCTTATTTAGAACAACAAAACTACCTCTTAATCATGACATTATCATCTAATTTTTTTGTCCAATTTTTACGAATACCGAATCCCCTTTTTCTAGCATATCTATTGTAAAATTTATATGCACTCTCATCAGAACTAAACTCCATTCCTAGTTTTGAATTTTCATCTAACTTCTCGTCAAAACTAAACTCCATTCTCACTTCCATTTCTTTATCTAGCTCCTCATTTATCTAGACCTATACAACTTGTCTTTCCTCATGGTTGTCTACTTGCTGATTTTCTTGTTGATCATCTATTTCAATATCAAACTGTAGCCTTCGACATGGTTGAGAAAATAGTTGACTCTCTTGAATATTATCATCCATTTCACCAATTGGCCTTCAAAAGAAAAAGGAAAAACTAAATAACATGAGACTTTAAACAAAACCAAGATGTATTGCAGAAACAAAACCCATTGAACGTTTTTTTTAACAAAGTAAACATTTAAGCATCATATGCAATAAGAGTATTGAATAACTCCCCATAAATGGGGAACTTATTTTTTTATTTTTATTTTTTGTAAATGCAGATAGTAAAGAGATATGACTTCATAAAAATTCAGAAAGAAAAAAAATACAATACAGCTAGAATATATATATATACTAACCATTTTTTTAAATGAAGATTTTCACAAAAGAGAATTTTCCAAAACCATATAAGTAGCTAAATCCCTAAACCCCCAATTTTGAAAATCCCTAAATTTCTTACAGTTACAAATCCTATTGTATATTACCTCTTGAAAGTTGCTATAGAGTGATAGAAACGATTCGGTGCAGCGTTTCTCTCAGTGTGGCGTTTCTCGGAGAGAAGCAGAGAGAGAAGGCACGAGAAATCCAAGATGGAAGGAAAGAGAGATGCAAGGAGGGAGGGAAAGAGAGATCCGAGAGAGAAAGGAGTGAAATCTGAGAAGGAGGTAAGGAAATCAAGAGAGAGAGAGAGAGAGAGAGAGCCCGAGGGATTTTGTCTCTTTCTTTGTTCCAGGCAGGCAGAGAGAGAGAGAGAGAGAGAGAGAGAGAGCCCACCAAATGAGGGATTTTTGGCTTTGTTTTTAGTTTTTATTGGGGTCGAGTACTACACAGCCTAACGGCGTGTAACGGCTGTGAACTTCCTTCCTTGTGGGCCCTACAGTGTCTGCCAATAAGAAAATAACACGACTCATCCGTCTTTTTAAGCGTCCAGGTGGGGTAAGATGCAATCCGCATCCGTTGACACGCCCCTTTTCATTAGTTAGTCCGGCAGCACGTTTGTTACTCGACTGTAATGTCCAGAAGGTGGGGCCCACTATAGGTGGGTCATAACCTCAAGATGAGATTGATTGAGGATTAAAAAGCCGTGATTATCATAAGCTCAACTAGGGTTGTTGTTGTATAGGGCTTAAACCTATTAGCTGGGTGGTCCTGGGGGACTCGGTTTGGTTTGGGTTTGGACCTATTAGCTTGGCCTGTGAACCGAGCTTAGGCTGGTATTTATACCCTGATCCATTTTTGTGGCTAACCTTAGGCTCAAGTAATTTTAACCTGAACCGTCCAGGGCTTCATCTGGACATGCATCCTGAGAAAGTTGAAGAGGGATCTCTTTGCTTTCACCTTAGCAGCGAAGAGTTTGATATTGGTGTTGACGATCTCTTGAATCCAAAATGGTATATTGTATAGAGTACTCACATGAATAGACATATCCTTCCTAAATATGTTGTGAGCCACAAGTCCTCAGATCATCTGCAAGGTAACGGAAATTGCGCTTTTGTCTGATCAATAATAATACAGGTGGGTCCCACTTTTCTGTGGTCCCAGGTCTATTCAAAAACTTATTCATTGAAAAGTATGGCCTTGATGATGGGTAATTCAGAACATACAATTGAGGATGTTTTTGGCTCGTGGTTCTTCTATCATAGGACCCACATATGGATTTTCTGAACTGTTGAAATATGGACTACACCCTGTTTCGATTGCCGGGGCAAACTAAAAATGAATTTCGCTTGGTAGAGTGTTATGTAAAATGCCTCTTTAAATTTTTTTTACTTAGCTTTTCTTCTAAATCAATGGAGGAGGATCAAGAACAGAATCCATTACTCTCTCACCCAACAAGCTCAAGCTCGACTCGAGGTAAACTCGACTCGACTCGAACCACTAGGTCGACTTGAACTTGACTCGACAGCTTTGGCAAACAAGCCAAGCTTCAATGTTGAGCTTGAGGCCGAGCTCAACTAGGGTTGTTGTTGTATAGGGCTTAAACCTATTAGCTGGGTGGTCCTGGGGGACTCGGTTTGGTTTGGGTTTGGACCTATTAGCTTGGCCTGTGAACCGAGCTTAGGCTGGTATTTATACCCTGATCCATTTTTGTGGCTAACCTTAGGCTCAAGTAATTTTAACCTGAACCGTCCAGGGCTTCATCTGGACATGCATCCCTTCCAATCGCCGGATTGACCGTTGTATTTCATTTTCATTTTTATTTTTGTGCGTGTGGCCCACTCGATCAACGGAGGGATTAGATAAATTTTCGGGCCTATTAGGGTCTGGTGCAACCAATTTTTTTGGGCTCGGCCTTGGGTATAGCCTAATCAAGGATGGATCTTGTTTCTTACAGAGTTGGACCGTCCAATGCCCAGCTTAAATCGGGCCATTGTCATACCAATGCCCGAACTCAATGGATCCGTGAGTCCCAGCTCCTCGAATATCGTATAGTGCCATCTTCACGGGCGTGGCCCACGCAATTGCTGGTTTGGCGCGTGTGGAGGAGGGCGCACGTGTGGCGGCAAACTCCGTATATATCTTCTTGGATTTGAATTTTTTTTTTTTCTTAGTATTAATCCGTTCCCCACTCTTATGCTTTCTACTGCACGTTAAAAACCTTTCAAAATCTTCGGTTTTTCCTTCTCTTCTCACTCCCGTTTCCTTATCCAATCTCTGCCCTTCATCACGAACCCACCTTGCAGACAATGCCTTCATCTTCCATTCCCGCAATCTGCACCGCTCATCGAGCTTGCCTCCTAGAATTTCCACATCTCAGAGAGATGTCAGCCTTGACCAGAACATTGCTCGGTCGAATAGGATGATCGACCAACTCAGCCGAGAAGGGAAAATCTCTGACGCCCGATGCTTGTTTGATGAAATGCCCGAAAGAGATGTTGTCACGTGGACGGCTCTGATTTCTGGGTACATCAAATGTGGCTTGATAAAAGAGGCTCGCCGGCTGTTTGATGAAAGTGCAGCGAAGAAGAACGTTGTTACGTGGACAGCATTGCTTGCTGGGTACTTCCGTTTTAAGCAGATTGAGGATGCCGAGAGGTTGTTTGCAGAAATGCCTGAAAGAAATGTCGTTTCTTGGAACACAATGCTTTCTGGGTATGCGAAGAATGGGTGTGTTGATTCTGCTTATGATTTGTTTGAGAAAATGCCTGAAAGAAATGTGGTTTCTTGGAATACGATCATTACAGCGTTGGGCCAAGAAGGGAGAATTGAGGAAGCACGGCGGCTTTTTTATCAGATGCCGGTGAGAGATGTGATTTCTTGGACAGCAATGGTTGCTGGTCTTTCCCAGAATGGTAGGATTGATGAAGCTCGCAACCTTTTTGATCAGATGCCTGAGAGAAATGTGGTGTCTTGGAATGCAATGATTGCGGGTTATGCACAGAATCTGAGGCTGGATGAAGCTTTCTATCTCTTTGAGAGGATGCCTGAAAGGGACCTTCCGTCATGGAATGCGATGATTACGGGGTTTATCCAAAATGGGGATTTGAGATGTGCTCGGAAATTATTCAATGAAATGCGGGAAAGAAATGTGGTTACTTGGACTTCTTTGATCACAGGCTATGTGCAAGATGGGCAGAGCGAGGAGGCCATGAAGATCTTCTCACGAATGTTGAACGATGGAATTAAACCCAACCAAGGAACTTTTGTAAGTGTTTTGAGTGCCTGTAGCAGTTTGGCTGGTCTCGGCGAAGGAAAGCAAATTCATCAGATCATAAACAAAACCATCTTTCAGTTCAACACCTTCGTTGAATCGGCTCTCATAAGCTTGTATGCAAAATGTGGTGAGATCAGCATTGCCAGAGAGATGTTTGATCGTTCAAACCAAAAGGACTTGGTATCTTGGAATGGGATGATCGCTGCATATGCCCACCACGGTTATGGCAGAGAAGCGATCTGTTTGTTTGATGAGATGAGGGAAAATGGATTCAAACCCGATGATGTCACCTACGTCGGGGTGTTATACGCATGTAGTCACTCAAGCCTAGTTGATGAAGGGATAGAGTATTTCAATGAATTGATCAGAAACCCATCAATCGAAGTGAGAGAAGACTATTATACATGCTTGGTTTATCTATGTGGATGGGCTAGACGGCTTGGGGAGGCTGTGGAATTCATCGACCGACTAAAGAATAAACCATATGCATGCGTGTGGGGGGCACTTCTAGGTGGGTGTAGTGTCCATGGGAATGTGAGGATAGGGAAACATGCAGCTAAGCAGCTCTTGGAGGTGGAGCCCACCAATGATGGGACATACTTGTTATTATCTAATATACATACATCAGCTGGTAGATGGAAAGAGGCAGCTAAGGTGAGATTGAAGATGAAAGACTAAGGATTGAAAAAGTAACCTGGGTGTAGTTGGATTGAAGTAGGTAATAGGGTCCATGTGTTTGTGATTGGTGATAAGTCTCATGGCCAAGCCAAGGAGATCTATTACTTGCTTCAAGATCTTCATCAGAAGATGAAGAAGACAGGGTATATTCTTAAGAAGGATTATAGAGTTAATCATGATTTTTTAGTAATTTAATTATTATTCCATTATGATAGAGTTCCTTGAATTTGTTTATGTGTGCAACTTTAAGCAGAATGTACTCACAGAAAATTGTATGTGCTGTGGAGGATATGTGCACAATGTCTCCTGGTGTGTGCATTGCACAGCATTGCACACTGAATTCCTGCCTTTTATTTATTTAGCTAAGCACTCGGAAGTGAAAGGTATTCTATAACAGTAACGGTGGCCGTAACAGCCATCACTTGTAGCCTTGCGATATGAGCCGTAATGGCCATTACGGTCTTTTTATTATTGTTGTTGTTGTTGTTGTTGTTGTTGTTGTTATTATTGTTGTTGTTGTTGTTGTTATTATTATTGTTGTTGTTGTTAATATTATTATTATTGTTATTGTTATTATTATTATTGTTCTTGTTAGTATTATTATTGTTATTATTATTATTATTGTTATGATTATTATTATTATTATTATTATTATTATTGTTATTATTATTATTATTGTTGTTGTTGTTGTTGTTGTTGTTGTTATTATTATTATTATTATTATTATTATTATTATTATTATTGTTGTTATTGTTATTATTATTATTATTATTATTATTATTATTATTATTATTATTGTTATTATTATTGTTGTTGTTGTTATTATTATTATTATTATTATTATTATTATTGAAGCCCCCCTTAAAAAACCTTTATTTGCCTCATAATGAGTCGTTACGAGGCTATTACCGGTATAGGTACCATAATGGCAGTTACGAGTTATTTTTTCCATAACAGCTGATATAACCCCGTGATGTATAACAGTTGCTGTCGTTATCTTTACATAATGGCCTTCGTAGTCTCGTAACGGCACACCATACCTGGAACGGATCTCATATCTGCTATGTGATTGGGTCCAACTGTAAGTCTTGACTAGTCAGAGTCGCTTGGCCTATCTTGGCCTAGTAATTAGAAGCTTCTCTTTTTAAGTAGAGGTCATGGTTTTAGGGCGATCCAGACCGATTTGGTGGTCGTGGTCGTATTCTTAATTTCGAACTAGGTCGAGTTGACTCGAAGACTCAACTCAAAAATAATAAATAAATAAAATAAATAAAAACAATAACAACAACAACAAAAGCGTGGTTGAACAGAGTTGCAAGTGCTTGCCCTAATGGTAGCTGCTTTCCAAGCTCTGGAACTAGGGTGTCAATTTGAGCTTGAAGAAGAGGCTGATTGGGTGAGTGACTCGGTTAAGTCATGTAGAGTTGGCCTAAGTTTACAGGGGGTGACTTAGTTGATTCACCTGAACCAACGATATGGGTGGTACCCTGACTGTGGGGCCCACCTCAATGTATGTGTTGTATATCTACAATGTATATCTATTTTGCCAACTCATTTTATAGCATGAGCCCAAAAACGAAGCAGATACAAATCTCAGGTGGATAAGGTCACCCAGACCTGGGTGAAGGGAAAACACTAATATCAGTTTAATCCAAAGCTTTTGTGGCCCACACCATATATATATATATTGTTTTTGAAGTCATTCGCCACTGTTTCATGTGGAGTGGTCCACCTAATATTTGTATCTGCTTACCTTAAAATGAGTTGGCAAAATGAATGGACAGCGTAGATACAATGCATATAGTGAGGTGGGCCCCATCGTCAGGGTACCACCCACATCGCTGGTTCTGGGGTACCCCAACCGAGTCATGCACGAGTTTACAAGCCGATTCATCAAGTGCACGTGCCTCACACGTGGAAATGAGTCACACGTGTTAGATGGGACTATCTTATCTAGAAATCCTCGCTGTGTAGATTCCATGCATATAAAATAGGCAATATTATCAATAGGTGGGCCACACGTTTATACAGAAGTTGAAACACCAATCAGTTTCATTCAACTGCTCGTTTGTTTTGTGTAGATGTGAATCACGTGATTATCGTCCCACCACAACTAGATCTGTTTGTGGTAAGTGCTGAAAAACAATAGCAAGGCCGTTTGGGATGAATTGGACAAGTTTAAAGCTGGGTGGCATCTCATCTAGTGCATTGCGTGGATTTGGACACAATCATATTCTTGTGCGTAAATTTCAATACAAGGTATGCGTGTACATTCTAGCATTATATTATTTTCTGGATTCCATTAATTGGGATTAACTTCCCAATGGAATGGGCGTTATTCGCTCGGTGCAATAACCAAGTAGTCCCAGCTATGTGCAGATTTGATAGGTTCTTCATTTCTTCATATTGGGAATTGTGTCAATATTGACTAAGTGCCCTTCCCAAACTTCATAGTTCTCTAATACTCGGAGTGCAGAAGTGCTCCTGAGGCCCTTGCGCATTCAAATTCTAGGTTTACAATATGGTGGAGAAGTGTGGGACAGAATTTAGGTTCTGATGCTTGGTCTGTTTCAAAATTATGAAGAAAGCTTTAAGAGCTGAAGAGAAGACTCTTAGGAAGTGGGGTACTCTTAGGTAGGTAGAAGAAAGCAATGATCTGATTCTTGATCAAATTGAGGAATCGGCTAAATTGAGGAAACTCAGCTGCCTGACTAAGGGATAAAGGTCCCACAAATATCTTCTTCTCTTCTTTTTTTACTATTCAAAAAAAAATAATATATAAAGGAAGAAAAAATAGAGTATCAGCGAATAATGATGAAAGAGAATTTCATAAAACAGTCGTTGAATGGGTGTCTGTCCTCAAAATTCTGTATACTGTCCCTTTAAAAAAAAAAGAAAGATTGGGAATGATTTATTCAACCTTACGGGTTAATTTTGGCTGTTTCCATTCAGTTAAAAAGTTCATTTAAATGGAAGAGCATGGTCTTTTCACTGCAAATCTGGCCTGGGGCCTTTGTATTTCCTAGCTTTGTACGTTGGATCTTTGTATTTCCTAGCTTTGTACGTTGGATCCCTGGATCCTTTTCATTTTTAATAAATGCTCTCTTATCTGTTAAAATAATAATTAGATTTGAAGAATTGCTTGGAGACAAGCAATTAGTAATGAGACAATTAGATTTGAAGAATTGCTTGGAGGCAATAGTTGAAGTCCTTGGGGTTAAAAGGAGATAGGAATGCCACCTTTTACCATTGGATTGCCAATGCCAGGAGAACAAAATCTCTCTAGGGTGAAAATTGGAGAAGCAATCATGTAAAACCAGAAAGAGATTAAAAAAAATATCCGCAAGGAGAAGGTGATCCTGCATCTTCTTGATAATTTACAGTTAGAAAAAATTTCACTGGATTGAGCAGATTAATTTGGATGAGTTTGGGGAGGAAAAAAAAAATGTAGTGATGAATCTTGGGAAAGACAAGGTGCCGAGTACCTATGGGTTTTCTTGTGTTATTCTAGTGTTTGTTAGGAGAGTTAAAGACAACATTTTTAGAAGTGCGCAATTAATTCCACGGGAGGACGAGGTTGAACTTGTCTCCTGTGCATGTGGAATTTTGGGTGATGGTTATCTTGGACTTCTTCAGGATTGATCCTCGGTGGTAAATAGTCAATGCCCCAACTGAAAATAACTGCTGTTTGGTGATGCTCCTTTTAGATGGTGGAAACTGAATTAATCTTGTTAATATGGGAGAGTGGGATTGTGGGAGTGGTTAGAGGCGGAAATGGGTTGATTGCTCTCTCGTTCTCGGGAAATGTGGGTGAGGGTGGCACAAGTAGAGCTAAGGCTGTTGCTTTGAGAGAAGGGCTTCACCCTTTGGCTTCAAAATCTTTCTGGTCCGCTGATAGAGACCCTTGGGTTGTGCCTGGGCCTAGGTTTTGTCAAATCTTCTATTGAGGTGCCGATTAGTAAATGTGTGGGGTCAGGCTGTCCTAATTCGGCTCGTCAAAGGCCTTGAAGGGGATGTTGATTCATGGTGCTTGGTCTTGTGTTTGTTGAAAAATCTAGTGACTTTACGTGGTTACAGAAGGAAGTATAATCAGGAATGACAAATTGCATTGGTTGGAGCTAACAAACAATGTTTGCTTTAGATGGAATTGGTGAATAATGGTGGCCTGTTTTTTCATGGAAATGCCTTGATCAACCCTCGAGGAATCAGGTGGAGTGGAGGATTCTATCAGCAGCTGGAGAGAGCTTGTTTGAAGTGCTTTAGGCAGACATCTGTGTCGAATTCAGCTTGTAATGCTTCACCTGTTGGCTTTTCCTATCGGCGTGGTTTTAGCAGTCGGCAATAAGTCCACTGTGTGTTGTACGATGCTTGAAAGAAAAGAGCTACTGTTATCAGATGAGGAAGTTTTGTGGGCCATACGCAGATTGGTGACCTTCGAAGGTGAAGCCTGATACACTGAGTGTGCCACCTTTTCTTCATCTATAAGAACTTGTGCCGTGCCACGTCAAATGCAGAGGGGGAAAGCTATCTCTGTTGACAGTTAAAATTGCTCCCGAGTCGTGCTTTTGAAATTGAAGACGGTGAGTAACGGTAAGGTATTTTGTGTGTTAGATCTTGATGAGATGATTAGAAAATGTTGTTTGTTGTTTTTTTTTTTTGAGTCTTGTAGTAGCCATTGGAAGGAACTGGGCCACTGGAGCAGCCCCGGCGGGTATCGAGGACATGAGGAGCTCTCAAACAAAAGCAATGCATTAGAAGACGACTTCGGAGCGGATCGTGGGGTGAAGATACTCTGACATCTGCAAGGTGGTGGGTAATGATCATGGGCCCCACCTGCTGTTGTGTCAGGGAAACAGGGTTCCAGAGGGTGTTTGTTAGCTCTACTGGGAAACATCTGAACCACTAAGCTAACATTCCTTAGAAGGATTATACCAATTCATGTGTTCTTACTAATCATTGCAAAAGAGACTTTCTCCAGTCAGCACATTTGAGGATTACAAAATGGATAGGCATAGAAAGAGATCCCACTAACGGTCCATTTTGTGGTCATTACAGTCAGCAACAACGATCAACCAACCTATCCATGGCATGTTATAAGATGACTGGTCCAGATCCTGTACCTGTGCTGAGTATCAGGACTGCTAGTAGGAAGGAAATGGAAGTGACTTCATGAGCACAGGTACCAGGAGTACCCATATAAAAAAGGCAACTTCTGTTGATGGTCATGTATATATCTATCTGATCTGTCCAATTTTTTTACCACATTGCAGTTGGCACATGGGCCGAATTGCAGCTGTTAAATAGTCATTGGACAATCCTAGTTAGAGTCAGTATGGGAACTGTACAACCATGAATCGTGTGCTGTATGAGCTCTCAAACCGACGGCTCAAAGGGACCTAATTCTTACATGAATTCCAAAACCTAAGAAAACCTAGAATTTCATGTTTCTAACTCGAACCATCCTGCAGGATACCTTGGTGCGGTCCAATTCCCATCACAAGGGGATGAGAATTTCATTCCTGTGCAAGGATGATGGGGGGACCCACCACTATGTTTGTGAGAAATCCACTCTGTCCATCCATTATGTGAGCTCATTTCATGGAATGCGATAGAAAATTAAGACACCATTTGAGGTTGTGAAAGCCATTCACTTTACGTGAAAGCCGTTTACAACTACACAGTCATGAAAGCCATTCACGGAATCAATGGTCCACCTCCAGTGGGTCCCACTATTATGCATTAAAAAAATCTACTCTTGAGTATTAAGTAAATGCCTTAAGTTTTAGGCCCATGGTTGAAAAACCAAACCCAACCATGATTCAAATGGACCATAAGAATGGAAACAGTATGAGGGTGACACTTACCCTCGAAATTGTTTAACTAGTTATGGGCCGCATGGATCATAGATGGGCCTGATTTTTAAGTCACTGACCTAAATTTGTGTCATCTAATGGTTTGGTTGGATGACAAATAAGCATTACAATGGGCCCTTGGAAGTTTTTAACGGTGGGTGTTCAACCACCAATGTTTCCTGTGGTGTGGTCTACTTGAGATGTGGATGTAGTTCATTTTTGGGTCAATGCCCTAAAATGAGTGGGCAATATGGATGGATGGAGTGGATATATAACACATACATCAAGATGGCCGGGATCATAGCCTAACTAAACCCGGTGTTTCAAGGATGCGATGATGATAAAGACTTCTTCAGTTAAGTCTTCTAACAGCACACAACTTTAGCCTCCTCTGGAGCTACTCTTTCAGGATCACATATTTTCCTTGGAATGGCACACTTGAATTAAAGATTGTGTAGATTTTTGGGCCTTACAGTTAAAACAGGGTGACTTACATGATGATCGGGGTGGATTTCACCAAAACATTACGGTCAGCCCCACTTCAGCTAACCCCACCTTAAGACCGTAGATGAGGTTTGCGGACTAGTGTGCAGTAGACTGTGACTCATATCTACCTATTATCTTAGCCCTACGGCTAAATTTCCAACAGTTACCTAATGGTCGGAGTAGATTTCACGTACGCATCACTATAGGGCCCACCCTATCTAAGTTTCCAAGATGATAGGGAGGTGGAGAGCACAGAGGGACGCGGATCATATACGTTTCAGTAGCGAAACTGGCTACGCAAGTGACATCACCAAGTTCTATGGACGATGTATGTGTTGTATCCACAACGTCCATCCATTTGCAGATATTATTTGAAGCCATGAACCAGAGAATGAGGTAGATCCAAAGCTTTAGTGGACCCCACCACAGAAAACAGGGGAAGATTGATGCCCACCGTTGATGCCTTTCTAAGACCCACTTTGATGTTACCACAGAAAACAGGGGAAGATTGATGCCCACCGTTGATGCCTTTCTAAGACCCACTTTGATGTTTTTCGAATTCTAACCTGTTCAAAAGTTAACAAAGACATTGAAGAAGGGAAAATACAAATATAAGCTTAATCAAAACTTTTTTGGCCTTTAGAAGTTTTTAACGGTGGGGTCACTCTCCCCACTGTTTTCTCTGGTGGGTTCCACTGGAGCTTTGGATGTGACTCATTCTTTGGATATTACCCTAAAATGATCTCTCTAGATGGGTGGACGGCGTTGATACGAAACATATATCATAGTGGGGACACAGAATTTGGTGATGTCACTTCAGTAGTAGTAGGGTTGTACACGAACCAGGCTAGCCCGGTTAACTCGCTCGACTCGGGCTGACCCGAAACTGAGTTTGGTCTGGGACGGGCCATTTTCTTCAGCTTGAAACTGAGTTTGGGCCGAGTTCGAACAGGTCCTAGTTCGGCTCGACTTGGTCCGAAACTTGACTCGACTTGGCCGACTCGGCCATTTACCCTAACTATTTGAGACAGAGAAGTGAGAACGCCGCCCAACCCATGAAACTGCCGTAAGGTCCAAAACTGGTTTGAACTCGGCCCGAACTTGCCCAATTGCTGACCGGGCCTAGTTCGGCCTGGCATGTTGGCTCGGTGACCGGGCTGGGCCGGGTTGAGCCCAGTTCGACTCGGTTCAGCCCGATGTACACCCTAAGTAGCAGTCTTGCTATCAGTAGCCAATAGCCATTCCGCGCCTCCATAAAGGTATCCCGTGGGGACGCGAATTTCCTGCAGGTTTTTGCGCAAGGATGGTGGGTGGGACCCGCTGCTATGTTTGTGAGAAATCCACTCCATCCATCCGTTTTTAGATCTCATTTAATGACATGAAACAAAAAAATCAGGAGGATTCAAAACTCAAGTGGGTCACAAGAGAGCAAACAATGGATTTTTAGCGAGCACTGTTGAAACATTCTAATGGCCATAAAAGTATTTTATCAGCCTAAATTTATTGTCTTTTTGCTTCATCCACGTGGGAATAACCTTATAAGCGGTTTGGATTAGATATAAACATCAAGGTGGAGCCTAGAAAGGTTTCAACGGCAGGAATTTCTTTTTCCAATTTTCCATCTAGTGAGACCCACTTGAGTTTTTAATTCTCTTAATTTTTGGTCAAAAGTAATATAATGAACGCACAAAATGGACGGACGAAGTGGATTTCTCACAAACATAGCGGTGGGTCCCACCCACCATCTCATGTGAAAGGCTTTATAAGAAAATCCACGTCCCTCTTGAGGGGGAATTTGGACAAGGTATACTGCGGGATGGTTCACAGGATACCATTACTATATATATATATATATATATATATATATATATATTATATATATATATATATATATATATATATATATATATATATAAAGGTTCTATGTGGTTGAGCTCATGGGAACTTCCCATGAGGTTGAGCTGGCCCCACTGTGATGTGTGTCGAACATCTACCCCATCAGTCGGATGCACCATTTCATGATGGGCCTAGATCTTAAAAATCAAGTCAATCTGTGACTTTTGTGGGCCACACCACATACAGAAGTTGAGAGGGGTTACCCTCCATTAAAAAATTCATAATCATTTGTTGGGCCCACTGAAAACTGGTTCACAAATCCAGCCCATCCATTATGTGTGTCCCACTTGGATGAGGGGTCAGACCAAGTTTCGGACGCATCAAAATTTCAAGTGAGCCCTACCCCATGCTTTTATATGTTTTAGGATGTCTTCACATGATTTTAGATGGTATGGCCCACCTGAGTTCCAGGGTGATTTTTGGGATATTCCATAATTTAAAGGGAACCATCAAATACACGGTGTTGATGTTCGACATACATCACGGTGGGGCTCACACAGCTTGAACTCATGGGTCCCGCGCGCGCGCCCACACACACACACATATGTGGCATGCACACTTGTATACATGGCACGATTTGTTACTCGATTGTAATGTCCAGAAGGTGGGGCCCACTGTAGGTGGGTCATAACCTCGAGATCAGATTGATTAGGGATTAATGATTCATGATTAGGCCTAATGGGTGGGTGGTCCTGGGTTATGGATTGGTTTGGGTTTGGCCATGTTAGCTTGGCTTGTGAACAGAGCTTACGCTCACATCTATACCCAGATCCAATATTGCGGCTAAGCTTAGGCTCATGTCATTTTAACTTGATCCGTCCAGGGCTTCATTTGGACATCCAATCCTTCCAATCGCCTGATAGACCATTGGATTTCATTTTTTTGAGATGTCTATTTTTATTTTTTTTTGTGGGTGTGGCCCACTCGATCAACGGAGGGGTTTAATAAATTTTCATGCCCGGTAGGGTCCGGTGCAACTAATTTTTTGAGCTCAGCCTTGGGTATAACCTAATCGAGGATGGGTCTTGGGTCTTAGGGCATGTTTGGCCCGCTGCGATGGATGGAAGTAGACCGTTTTAAGTGGGATTGGATCCCAATATCCATCCACTGCATATTTGGATGGCTGGATGAGTAACCCCTACGTAAACTGCAACTCTGATAGAAGGGATAATTCCCCCTAGCTTCGCTCATCCCTCGCCCTACCAAAATCCGGCCGCGGATTTCCTACTTTCTGCGCTGGAAACTTAGGTGAGGCCCACCGTGAAGTATGTGAGAAATCCACCCCGTCCATCCGTTTTGTGAGCTCATTTTTGTACAACTGATAAAAAATGAACCGGATCCAATACTCAAGTGGGCCGAAAAAGTGAGGATTGAACTTCCATGGTTGAAATATTTGTGGGGCCACAGAAGTTCTGAATCAGGGTAATATTTGTTTTTCAGTTAATCCCCATAGGAATGACGTTTTGAACGGTATGGATTGCATTTAAACATAACTGTTGACCCCGGGGAGGTTTCAACGGTAGGAACTTCCCTACCCAAAATTTCCATTAGTGAGTCCCATTTGCATCTTTAATACTGTTCAATTTTTGTCTCGAATCCTAAAATGAGCTCACAAAACGGATGAACGAGGTGGATTTCTCATAGTCTTCACGGTGGGCCCCACCTAGGTTTCCTACGCAGGAACTTCCTGCAAAAGAAATCCGCGTCCCAAAACCCCCCTCTCTCCCCAAAACCATCGTTGAACCTCTCTCTTTCTCCGTTTTTAGCAGAATGGAAAAACCCATCTCCCAAGTTCTGATATTTCTCTATTTTCTCTCACTTAACTCTTGTTAAACCTCGAGCTCTCTTTCTACAATCCACGACATCCTCTGACGCAGCGGCATGCCTGCAGGCTCCTACCAAAAGCCATGAAATCCTTCACCCAAACACTGGCAGGCTGAAATCGGAGGATTACACCAAATCCCACCGCCATCCCAAACGCGCCTGGATTCCATCCTGGAATTCGACCAATCCCATGGAATTACAGGACATCCACTGACACCACCATCATTACCTTAAAAACAATTCCATCCCTCCTAATCCTATGGAATTGGTCCGGCCAAACAGGCCCTTATAGAGTTGGACCGTCCACGCAATTGCTGGTTTGGCACGTGGGTGACGTGCATGAGTGCGTGTGGAGGAGGGCGCACGTGTGGTGGCAAACTCCGTATATATCTTCTTGGATTTGATTTTTTTTTTTTTCAATCCCTTCGCTATGAGATGTTAGCATCGATCCGTTCCCCCCCACTCTTATGCTTTCTACTGCACGTTAAAAACCTTTCAAAATCTTCGGTTTTTCCTTCTCTTCTACCTCTCGTTTCCTTATCCAATCTCTGCCCTTCATCACGAACCCACCTTGCAGACGATGCCATCATCTTCCATTCCCGCAATCTGCACTGCTCATCGAGCTTGCCTCCTAGAATTTCCACATCTCAGAGAGATGTCAGCCTTGACCAGAACATTGCTCGGTCGAATTGGATGATCAACCAACTCAGCCGAGAAGGGAAGATCTCCGACGCCCGACGCTTGTTTGATGAAATGCCTGAAAGAGATGTTGTCACTTGGACGGCTCTGATTTCTGGGTACATCAAATGTGGCTTGATAAAAGAGGCTCGCCGGCTGTTTGATGAAAGTGCAGCGAAGAAGAACGTTGTTACGTGGACAGCATTGCTTGCTGGGTACTTCCGTTTTAAGCAGATTGAGGATGCTGAGAGGTTGTTTGCAGAAATGCCTGAAAGAAATGTCGTTTCTTGGAACACAATGCTTTCTGGGTATGCGAAGAATGGGTGTGTTGATTCTGCTTATGATTTGTTTCAGAAAATGCCTGAAAGAAATGTGGTTTCTTGGAATACGATCATTACAGCGTTGGGCCAAGAAGGGAGAATTGAGGAAGCATGGCGGCTTTTTTATCAGATGCCGGTGAGAGATGTGATTTCTTGGACAGCAATGGTTGCTGGTCTTTCCCAGAATGGTAGGATTGATGAAGCTCGCAACCTTTTTGATCAGATGCCTGAGAGAAATGTGGTGTCTTGGAATGCAATGATCGCGGGTTATGCACAGAATCTGAGGCTGGATGAAGCTTTCTATCTCTTTGAGAGGATGCCTGAAAGGGACCTTCCGTCATGGAATGCGATGATTACGGGGTTTATCCAAAATGGGGATTTGAGACGTGCTCGGAAATTATTCAATGAAATGCAGGAAAGAAATGTGGTTACTTGGACTTCTTTGATCACAGGCTATGTGCAAGATGGGCAGAGCGAGGAGGCCATGAAGATCTTCTCACGAATGTTGAACGATGGAATTAAACCCAACCAAGGAACTTTTGTAAGTGTTTTGAGTGCCTGTAGCAGTTTGGCTGGTCTCGGCGAAGGAAAGCAAATTCATCAGATCATAAACAAAACCATCTTTCAGTTCAACACCTTCGTTGAATCGGCTCTCATAAGCATGTATGCAAAATGTGGTGAGATCAGCATTGCCAGAGAGATGTTTGATCGTTCAAACCAAAAGGACTTGATATCTTGGAATGGGATGATTGCTGCATATGCCCACCACGGTTACGGCAGAGAAGCGATCTGTTTGTTTGATGAGATGAGGGAAAATGGATTCAAACCCGATGATGTCACCTACGTTGGGGTGCTATCCGCGTGTAGCCACTCAGGCCTAGTTGATGAAGGGATGGAGTATTTCAATGAATTGATGAGAAATCCATCAATCGAAGTGAGAGAAGACCATTATGCATGCTTGGTTGATCTATGTGGACGGGCTGGACGACTTGAGGAGGCTGTGGAATTCATCGGCCGACTGAAGAATAAACCATCCGCGTGTGTGTGGGGGGCACTTCTAGGTGGGTGTAGTGTCCATGGGAATGTGAGGATAGGGAAACATGCAGCTAAACAGCTCTTAGAGGTGGAGCCCACCAATACTGGGACATACTTGTTATTATCTAATATATATGCATCAGCTGGTAGATGGAAAGAAGCAGCTAAAGTGAGATTGAAGATGAAAGATCAAGGATTGAAAAAGCAGCCTGGGTGTAGTTGGATTGAAGTAGGTAATAGGGTCCATGTGTTTGTGGTTGGTGATAAGTCTCATGGCCAAGCTAAGGAGATCTATTACTTGCTTCAAGATCTTTATCAGAAGATGAAGAAGGCAGGGTATGTTCCTAAGAAGGATTATAGAGTTAATCATGATTTTTTAGTAATTTAATCAGTATTCCGTCGTGATAGAGTTCCTTGAATTTGTTTATGGGTGCAACTTCAAGCGGAATGTGCACACAGAGAATTGTATGTGCTGTGGGAGGATATGTGCACAATGTCTCCTGGTGTGTGCATTGCACACTGAATTCCTGCCTTTTATTTATTTAGCTAAGCACTCGGAAGTGAAAGGTATTCTATAACAGTAACGGTGGCTGTAACAACCATCACTTACCCTTGCGATATGAGCCGTAATAGCCATAACGGTCTTTTTATTATTATTGAAGCTCCCCTTGAAAAACCATTGCACGATGTGATGTTTGTTTTGAAGCTGCCCGTGGACCCTACATTGCTTAAGGTGTCATCGAAGGCAGTTTTGAATCGGGCGGAGAGGGAATTGTGATGGCATGTTCAGGATATTCCCCTTCTGGACATCTAAGAGCACAGATGCCCATCGATCCTAGCGAGCTGGAGTCAGGGGAAGAGATTGACATTATTGGTTTTGTGAAGTTCTTGGTGCAAGGAGCTACCACGCTTTCTGGGATTTCTCTAAGGCCAGTTTCCGATGACAAGCCAGACTTCTACCAAGTGAATCACAGGTACACAAGTGGGATTTATATGTGCAATTGACCTGAGTTAAATGGCTGTCTTCTTCTCCCCATCTTGTTCTCTCATCATTTGTGGTTTTCGGAGAGTGTGGCAATCATGTTTGTAATATTTTTGAACTGGGTTTGATTTATTCTTATCCAGTTTGTGCTTACATAGAAACATTTTTTTGTTCTTTGCTGATGTTTCTTTAGTTAGCCCATTCAATAAATAGTACGTTTTGTGTTATTTCGTACAGTGTCTAATTTGTTTGAATGTGTAATGGAAAATTCAAAGCTTTGAAATCTAATGTGAAGGCGCAAATTGTGGTATGTACAGATTTTTTTAGTGGGATTTGTTTTGAAATTTTAATTGTTTTCATATGAATGTATGACGACATCTTGATTTGGAATTACTGGTACAAATGACGTTTCTGTAGATGATACTTTCATGGATTTAATTTTAGCTATTAGTTTATAAGAAAATGATGGTATTACAAAAGATACTATTAAAGTACGGGGGCAAGAAAATTATTATTATTGTTATTATTTTCCTGATAATCTGAAGGAAAAGAAGAAACAAGACATAGTAAGGTGAAGAACCAATATAGAGATATTGTTGACCACGTCGAGTCCTTAGTTCTATCACCATTAAAGTAGTGGTGATTTTGATATCTTCTCTTTTTGGTATAGTGGAAAGGAGCTTGGTAGAACTGAGGAGCCATTTTAAGATGGCCAGGTTACCTGAAGCTTTTAGTTGTTTCAGAATGCAATTGTGACAAGGGAGGAGTTAGTGAGAAGATTCTAGATTCTACATGGTGGCAATTTCAATGACTTTTCGTGGAAGGGAGATTGGTAGAACTGAAGAACCATTTTATGTGTGTATGCTCTGATGAGAAAAGGACATCCCAATGATTAAACCTTGACATAGTTTTCTTTGAACCCTTTTGAATCTTTGTTCATTCTCCAAACATATAGAGTTACGTGTTCCAACCACCATATGCCTCCCACATTGTTTAGATTGGATGGTTATCCTTTATTTTGAGAAGGGAAGATCCAATTTTGTTTGCTTCTCTTTGGGAGATTTCTTTTAGCATGTCTAGGGTCATTTTAGCACATTGGGAATCGTGAAAATATGCACAGACTGAATTGTGCTTCATCCCTCCTTGCATCTACAAAAGACTCGCTATATTGAACTAGGAATCCAACGGGTCTATGTGGAGCTACAAAAAACCTCCACTCACACTTCCTTTTTTAGCCTAGGTAGCCATATTTTTTTGATAGAGTGAAATTTTATTAAAGAAAAGGAAAGAAAGACTATCAATAGAGACAAACTTTTATAAGAGATGACCTGGATACAGTCTTTGGCAAGAGAATCTGCAATTGAGTTCCCATATGTAGGAGTAACACGAAAAAAAGTTGACCCAACAAAGTCCAAAGCCTTAATCTCAGTAACAGTAGGTCATCTCTTCCTAGAAAGTAGAAGCCGTACGTGAAGCAGATGCTCAGTTGACAACACTCCTCAAATCTCCTTCCACTTCTACGGGATGGCCCATAAAGAATTATTGCACCATCTGAAGGTCACACAAATAGTTATCAACTCGGCATGGTTAGAATCTCATTCACCAACCGGAATTCTAATGCCTTATGCTTGTCTTGAACCAGTCCACCAATGCCTAACTGCTCGGGGTTACCAATTGAGCATTGGCACCCATATTTCCAATGTTTTGTTAGTAGGTGGTGGGAAGCACATGCTTTTGGGAGTTTTCGAGCTGGTTGCAAGCACGTTGTGATCCTAGATCCATATTATTTTTGTTGATGCTGCTCCATGGGATGTACACATCATCTAACCTACCTAAGTGCTCCAAAAGCCAAAGTATTTTGTTATCCAGGGTATGCTGACATAGTTTAGTAGTAGGATAAAAAAATATATTATGGCAGGAACATTTAATGCAAAAGTGCAACTATTACACCTTTTTATTTACAAATTTCTCTCATTTTCTTGTCCTTCAAAATTAAAAATTAAAAAATATCCTCTCCTTTTCTTGTCCTTTAGCAATTAAACCATAATATTAAAAATGTAGCAATTTATGGATTTCTTTTATGAACAATTTTGATATCTTCATCACTTAAATTAAGTAAGGGCAAAAGATGTGATGATTACTCCTTGGTACTAAACTTTTGTACAATAGTAATTTTGTTTCATATTCATACCAAAGAAAGCTTTAGGGCATGTTTGATAACAGCAAAATTTTAATCCTAGGACATAGACAACTTGTCTAGGGCAGGCTTTGTCCAGTCTTGTTTGCCTACGTCACGTTGTCTTGCAATTATTCTGATGTTTTTTTAAGGGTGACGATGAATTTTATTGAGAAAACACTCAGGTGGTGCAAAAACTACAATTGAAGGAGAAGAAAATTACCATCTTCAAAGATTATATACAAGAAGCCTATTTCACAACAAGAAGTTTAGCTTTGTAGAAGATCTCTCCCACTTTGGAGGAGTTATTGCGGAAGCACCTCCCCTCCCATTCCTTTTACCCCAACTTGCCCATAATGAGGCTAGCAAAGCCAATCTCCAAAATTCCAAATAGCTCTTACATTTCTCCCTAATCCCACTTCGTGCTTGAGCAGGAATAACTCCCCAACCGAATTTAACATAACCTAGGACATTTCAAAGAGTTTGAAGAAGCAACTCCAAACCTATCCAACGAACAGACAATGGCTGGAGAGATGGTCTATAGGTTCAGTGTCTGCCTTGCACATCATGTATACATTGGGCAACACCATTGATCTCCTTTGAAGGTTGTTGATGGCAAGTATTTTCCTTCTTCCAATGAGCCATCCGAAAGCTGCAACCTTAAGGGGAGCCCCACAATGCCAAACGTTGGCCAAGCACACATTGGAGCCATCCTCGTTCGAAGAGCAAAAGAAATCATAGAAGAACCGAACCGGGAAGCTTCCCGGTTTTTCCTTTAACAAAATCAATGTCTTTATCTTCACTTACCAACATGCATAAGTGAAGGCAATCGAGAAGCCTTACAAAAGAGAAGCTTTCCGATTTATCCTTTAACCAGATCATTTTGTCTCTATCTTCACTCACCATCATGCATAGGTGAAGGCAATTGAGAAACCTTACAAACTCCTTTGTCCAACATGTTCCTCCGGCATGGTGGGGACCAAACAACATTATTTCCAAAATAAGAGCAACAATTTGACACTAGAATATTCCTTCCTACGAAGAGTTGAGCGACTATAGGGAATGCTAGTTGGAGAGATTTTCCCGATCCACACATCCTCTTGTTAACCCGATTTTGGGATCAGCACGTGGAACGTGTGGTGTTTGGTTCGAGGCCTTTCACAATGGTTCACGAAACATTCACCAACATGTAAGAGGTAGGAGGGAAGCAAACCATGGGCTATTTTATTTCTATGGATGCATGTACATTCTAGGTATGGTACAAACGTCACCCTTAATTATTCCATAGGAAAAACCATTGATTCTAAAGCAAAGCTCAATGGGCTGTCATGAGATGCATGGTGTTATACTCATGCTATGTAATGATAGCCTTAGCTGTCAAAGGTACCTATTTAGCCTTTTGGTGCTTAGGATCACTAGCTTGGGGCCTCAATATGCTCTCTATGCGGAGTGGGTAGCGACAGGCACAATTTGAAAGATGAGTGATCAATCAGTGAGTGATGTCTTGTCTTGATATACTTATGAATGTCAGCTTGTATCTCTAGCATGGCTAAAGTGATGTTGGCATCATAGGCTCATCACGTAATAGTACAAGTCAGCATGGTGGGCAGGGAGCTTCCTAGCTTTGTTAGACTGGTTAAACTTGTGGCCGTACGACAGGGAGTCGGGGCTCATAGGCCATAGAGTTATAGCTTTCCTCGACAATCAACCTTTCTCAGCTCATCGTACGAGCAGGCATATGTGTGAGGGATGATGATATGATTGACATGCACGTGTTGAATGATCACAAACCTTCAAGGTTCCCCGTGCTATCAACCTCGGCGAAGGGGATAAAGGGGTCTGCTAGGGCGATTAGAGGGCCTTGATGTCTTTGAGGTCGAGGCCAAGCTATCTCATCTTTGGGCAGCTCAAGGCCTATGAATGAGATGAGACACAATACAATGTGCATAGACGCGGCTGTGTATGAGGTGGCATGATATGCATGATGATACATGAGCATGGCTTGTAAAGCCATAAAGGGGAGTTACAATCATTTTACTAAGGGAGTTACAAACATTTTACCGAGGTCGTTCCGTGGAGTATATGAAAACGAAAATTAAGTGAAGTGATGACGTGTCATGCCACATAGCAAGCATATCCAAGCTGGCGACAACTGTAATTCAGCTGTCCTCTAATTCTTGGGAGTCAATTAGAGCGCCCCACGTGGTAGGGGCTCTTCTCACTCCTCAATAAATAGGGGAACCTTTCCCCCATTTACAACACAATTTAAAAGAAGAGACTTGCCTCTAAATTCTTCTCTCCCTCATTTTCTCATCATTCTCAAACCAAGGTTAGATCTAAAGATCGTCCAAATCTTAGATCTGGAAGTGGACAGCCAATGATCGGTGGCCAAAAGAAATTAGCGGTTGAGATCTGGTTAGTAGGTGGGCCTAAGTCACAGACTGTGATCTGTGTCGTAAATAGGCTATTAGACAAGCTGATAGGTCTTAATCTGGACCATGAAGCATGTCTTAAGATGGGCCGTATATTGGACATGAAGTGGGCTACTTGCCGAGCATGGGATTGGATTGTCCATAGGCTGAGATCTAGGCCGTGAAAGGGCCTGGATCTGGGCCACAACTTGTAAATGGGCCAGCAAGATGGCCAGTAGCTTGGGCCACAAGTGGGCTACAAACAGGGCCTGAACTGAGTCCCGATTTGGACTGTGAAATGGTGTTAAGTCCGGACCATGAATGGTGCGAATCTGGACTGTGGGATGTTTTGAATCTAGGCATGACCAGATGGGCTGAAGACTGATCAAATGGACCGTGGTTTATCAGATGGGTCCACAACACTCATGAAGTGAGAGATAGACTATTGTGATTTAATGTGTGATGGAGATTCACACATAACATCGAATCTCAAGTTGCTATCATAAGTAACCAGATCGCATCTGTTGGTGTAAAAGGGAGAACTACTTCCTGTAATGTGGATAGCTACCACGATCTTGGGCGAATGAGTAACTCATAGGCAATTGCTGGTTCCCAGAATCCCGGATACAATGAACGATGGAGGGTGAAGGGTTGATCACTGCCCTTCTGGTTTCAGCGCCAACAAGAGAGAAATGGGTGTGATGACTGCCCTTGCTTACTGCTGATCATGGATGATGGGTAACTTTTGGATGGTTCGGATTATCGGAGACAGATCCTTTTGGCTGCTGGAGAAGCCAAGTGCAGTAGATCATAGAAATGGATTCCTTCCATGGCCGATTGGTGGATACGACTCCAAATCGAGGTTTGATCTTCTGGACGTCTCATCTGATGGAGGAATTTGATTTAGATCAATGATAAATGGATTTCCAGATCTGGCTCTGTAGCTTCTGACCTGAGAGATTAAAAACAAGAGAAAGTTGGAAGAAAATCTAATTGAATATAAAGATTACAGAAATTCGAAGATCCTTCCAATAGATCTGATTGATATGATCAAATTGTAGTTGGTCCGATGAACTCACATCTGGTTCAATTAGATTGTAACAGATGCCATTGATCTGTTACTGATTCAATCAGATCTCAGTAGATCTAAGCAGGTCTCTACTGATTTTATCAAATCGAAGCTGATTCGATCAAATCTTAGTAAGCTTGATCGGATCATAGCTGATTCAGAAGAAGAAACAAGAGAAAGGAAGAAGAAAATCTGTAGTAGGAGAAGAAGATCGAAATCTGAAAGAATGAGAAATCCGAGCTCCATTACTGATCTCGATCTCTGTAAATCACTGATCTTCTTGCATGGATTGCTGATATGATCTTATCCCAGATCTGATGATAGCTTAGGTGCTGATCTTATCTTTATGGCTCTATATGCTTGACGTTGATAACTGTCCACGACCAGATCCAAGATTGCTAGACGCAGATCGCGACTGCTGATTTCTTTTGGCTACTGATCACTAGCTATATGATCTCAGATGTGACCTTAGTTTGATAAGGAGAAAAAGAGAAGAGAAAAAGAGGGAGAGAAGAATTTGGAGGGAAGTCTCATTCTTTTAAATTGTATTGCAAATGGGGGGAAGGCTCTCCTATTTATAGAGGAGTGGGAGGAGTTCCTGCCACATGACGTGTTTCAATTGACTCTCAAGAATTAAAGGACAATTGGATTGCAACCGTCGCCAGCTTGGAGATGCTTGATATATGATATACCACATCATCACTTCGTTTAATTCCCGTTTTTACACTCTACATGGAGTGACTTTGGTAAAACACATAACTCCCTCGTCAACGGTCGGATCGGGGCGATCTTGTACTAATTGGAAAGCTAACTCAAAGAGCTACGATACATGCTTGGAATTAGGCCGATCGGATGTCGTCTGGCCCACCAAATGGGACCTGTGATATGGCTTAGGCGTCCTCACTCGCAGCTGCCTGATCAGCACTATATCTGTGGTAATCAGGGCAGATCTCCCTTGTTACAAGTTGGATTGACGTGAAACAAATTTTGGGTAAAAGTTGATTTGATAATCTTTCCAAGGGCTCAAAAATTGCCTTAATCAGACATTGGTTGACCCTTGATCCGTTGTCTCAAACACGGGCCATGTGCGCTTTGCAATTTTCAGTAACTTATAAAGTGTAACATTTATTTTATTTTATTTTATTTTATTTTTTTGTGTGTGTGTTAACAGATGCTCCCACTCGAGCCCAGCAGACGACTGACATGCAACCCACCTGAGGTGGAGATGATGTAAAATTCACAGTAGGGGCCGCCTTCAAGTCCCAGAGCTTGTTGGATCTCTGTGTCTTCTCGAAACATATCCCCATTTTATAATTTATGTCACAATCCGAGTCAAAAGTATTCGGAGGCAGGATAGAGGCGTTTCACACGCAGTGTTAGTAGCTTGGGACTTGGTGCCCACTTATTCACTCAATGTGCCGGCGCACTTAAGCAATCCAAAATCCATAATTCGTCTTCCTTCTACAAAAGCCCCTTGTGATGGAGATATAACTTCCCCAATGACCGCGTGGAATCGAAATGCCAGCATCTTAGCCTATATCTTGTACAGACCACCTAAGAGACCTATGAGTATAAAGTTTTGAAGACTTTTGGCACCTTTTTTTTTTCTTCTTCTTGGATTCAGCTATCGGGAGAATGCAAATGTTGCCTCTCGATCGGGAGGATGCGAATGTGTCTCATTTTGAGATCCTATTGTGTAAAGAATGTAAAGAGAATTTGCTAAAAGGAAGAAATCCTATGTCTTTGGGTGAGGATCATGTGATTAAATCCGCCCTCTCAATTCTTCCTCTTTACAGACCATCTCTTTTTAAAATGCCAGCGAGCGTTGCAAGGAAGATTGAGAAAATTCAAAGGGTTTTCTTATGGGAGGGAAGAGAAGATGGACATAAGTTTCTTGTTAATTGGGAATATGTTCAAAAGCCAAAGGGGTAGGGTGGTGTCAGTGGGGAGAAAATCTGGGCTCTTCTTATGATATGGCTGTGGAGAGATGGCATCTTTGGTAAGTATGGTAGTTCGGGTGAGGGGAAGTGGTTCTCTGTTTTGCTGTTTAGGAATACATGCTCTAATGTGTGGAGGGCAATAAGCATCATTAGGACGAGAGCTGGCCATTAAGGTTGGTCAATACCAAACAAAGTTGGGAGCTTGCTTCTTTTTTTCTTTTTTTTTTTCTTTAAGTTAGCTTGTTAGTACACACCCATGTTAGTACACACACTCCAAACAAAGTTGGGTGCTTGTTTGAGGAAGGAACTTGCTTTGTTGTGGGCTAGGGAAATAGAATCCAATTTTGGAAGGATATTTGGCTTGGGGATACTTGGTCAGAAACCTCTTTCCCCTTGCTTTTCTCTGTAGCTACGAACAAAGAGGTCATGGTTGTGTATTGCTGTGAGATCTTGGGAGGAGCCACATTGTGGAATGTAGTTCATTGAAGAGATTTAAACCAAGATCAATTGCGGGGTTTTGGCATCTTTATGACTTCACTTCAGGATGTAACCATTGATCCCTCGAGTGAGGATAGGAAGTCTTGGAAGAGGGCCGTGGTGGTTGCTTCTCTTCGAAATCTCACTTGTTTAAGATGTGTGAGGTGGTTTTACATCTTAGAGGTCTTTTAATGCTTGCACACAAAAGATAGAGATCTAAAGGGATCTTTCAAATGCAGACTTTAACAAATTTTAGATCTAAAACATATCCTTAAAATGATGCCTAAATTTCAAATCCATAAAGGTAAATAACTACTAACATGATTCTAAATCTCAAAAGATCTTCCCAAAATAAAAACCTACTAAATACTAATGACTTAATGACACATAAGATCTTATTAAAGATTCCCCTGGATGCAATTCTCCCAAAATAACCAACCTATCTTGAGATGGGCCATTTTACATCCAATCCCACAACCAAAGTGGGTCCATTTGATGGTGATGGATGGGCCGGAAGCATCGATGAAACTTTCTAGATGGTCCTAAAGTGCACAAGGACAAGTATTATTGCCCTTACCCTTTCCTTCTATAGAAGCTTCTTGGACTGGTGAATCACTTTTCATGTGCCATTCATTTGCTTCATCATCACTTCTATTATTTGTCACAAGAGTATTCATGGTTCTTATCTCCATCCCTCTCAGGACTATAGCTATGCCCACTACTTGTGCATATAACTGTAGATTTGCCCATTGATTGTCATGGGTCCCCGACCTGAACTGAGGATTGCATGAGTAAGAACACGTGAAGTTTTGGAATCGAACTGGCTTGGCGATTGTGTGCAAAATGCTGATCTTGTTATATGGGTAGATATGGCCATTAAAGTAAAAACGGATCAATGGATCTGGTTCATAGATCACGTGGAAACCATGATTAGTGATACGGGCAGATCTGACTATTACTAGTATTCTGGTCTTTACAATGCCCGAGGAAAACAATAACTAAAGGAAAGCATCAGTAATCATGAAGGGAGAAAAAGGGGCCATGTGTGATCATGCAGATACGTGTGCTCATTGGGGGGGTCCAAATGTGCGGAACTTGTGATTGGGTGGGACCCGCTCTAGATCTGTTGTGTGTCACACATTTGGTTGCATTGGGATGCGCAACATTCCCATGGAAAGGTTTGGCTGGGGGGAATTTTGGAAGTTTGGGACAATCACTTCTGATAGTGGGATCAGTGAATTTGCTGTTTCAATCTCTCTTGTGAAACAAAGATGATGATTTAAGTGGCCGGGTAGATCTGTTTGTGGTCTGTGCTGAAAAACAATAGCAAGGCCGTTTGGGATGAATTGGACAAGTTTAAAGCCCATGGGATCTCTTCTAGTGCATTGCATGGATTTGGACACAATCATATTCTTGTGTGTAAATTTCAATACAAGGTATGCGTGTACATTCTAGCATTATATTATCTTCTGGATTCCATTAATTGGGATTAACTTCCCAATGGAATGGGCGTTATTTGCTCGGTGCAATAACCAAGTAGTCCCATCTATGTGCAGATTTGATAGGTTCTTCATTTCTTCGTATTGGGAATTGCATCAACATCCACTAAGTGCCCTTCCCAAACTTCATAGTTCTCTAATACTCAGTGCAGAAGTGCTCCTGAGGCCCTTGCGCATTCAAATTCCTAGGTTTACAATATGGTGGAGAAGTGTGGGACAGAATTTAGGTTCTGATGGTTGGTCTGTTTCAAAATTATGAAGAAAGCTTTAAGAGCCTGAAGAGAAGACTCTTAGGAAGTGGGTACTCTTAGGAAGGTAGAAGAAAGCGATGATCTGATTCTTGATCAAATTGAGGAAACTCAGCTGCCTGACTAAGGGATAAAGGTCCCACAAATGTCTTCTTCTTCTTTTACTATTAAAAAAAAAAAAAAAAAACAAAAGGGGGAGAAAAAGAGTATCAGCGAATAATGTTGAAAGAGAATTTCATAAAACAGTTGTTGAACAGGTGTCTGTGTCCTCAAAATTCTGTATACTGCCCCTTTTTTTTTAAAAAAAAGATTGGGAATGATTTGTTCAACCTTACGGGATAATTTTGGCTGTTTCCATTCAGTTAAACAGTTCATTTAAATGGAAGAGCATGGTCTTTTCACTGCAAATATGGCCTGGGGCCTTTGTATTTCCTAGCTCTGTATGTTGGATCTCTGTTTTTCCTAGCTTTATACGTTGGATCCCTGGATCCTTTTCATTTCTAATAAATGCTCTCTTATCTATTAAATAATAATTAGATTTGACGAATTGCTTGGAGACAGGCAATTAGTAATGAGACAATTAGATTTGAAGAATTGCTTGGAGGCAATAGTTGAAGTCCTTGGGGTTAAAAGGAGATAGGAATGCCACCTTTTACCATTGGATTGCCAATGCCAGGAGAACAAAATCTCTCTAGGGTGAAAATTGGAGAAGCAATCATGTAAACTAGAAAGAGATTTAAAAAAATATCCACAAGGAGAAGGTGATCCTGCATCTTCTTGATAATTTACAGTTAGAAAAAATTTCACTGGATTGAGCAGATTAGTTTGGATGAGTTTGTGGATGAAAAAGAAATGTAGTGATGAATCTTGGTAAAGACAAGGTGCCGAGTACCTATGGGTTTTCTTGTGTTATTCCAGTGTTTGTTAGGAGAGTTAAAGACAACTTTTGTAGAAGTGCTTAATGAATTCCACCGGAGGACGGGGTTGAACTTGTCTCCCGTGCATGTGGAATTTCGGGTGATGGTTATCTTGGACTTCTTCAGGATTGATCCTCGGTGGTAAATAGTCAATGCCCCAACTGAAAATAAATTGAAAATAACTGTTGTTTGGTGATGCTCCTTTTAGATGGTGGAAACTGAATTAATCTTGTTAATATGGAAGAGTGGGATTGTGGGAGTGGTTAGAGGCGGAAATGGGTTGATTGCTCTCTCGTTCTCGGGAAATGTGGGTGAGGGTGGCGCAAGTAGAGTTGAGGCTGTTGCTTTGAGAGAAGGGCTTCACCCTTTGGCTTCAAAATCTTTCTGGTCCGCTGATAGAGACCCTCGGGTTGTGCCTGGGCCTAGGTTTTGTCAAATCTTCTATTGAGGTGCCGATTACTAAATGTGCTTGGGGTCGGGCTGTCCTGATCTGGCTTGTCAAGGGCCTTGAAGGGGATGCTGAGTCATGGTGCTTGGTCTTTTGTTTGTTGAAAAATCTAGTGACTTTACATGGTTACAGAAGGAAGTATAATCAGGAATGACAAATTGCATTGGCTGGAGCTAACAAACAATGTTTGCTTTAGATGGAATTGATAAATAATGGTGGCCCATTTCTTCATGGAAATGCCTTGATCAACCCCCGAGGAATCAGGTGGAGTCGAGGATTCTATCAGCGGCTGGAGAGAGCTTATTTGCAGTGCTTTAGGCAGACATCTATGTTGAATTCAGCCTGTAATGCTTCACCTGTTAGCTTTTCCTATCGGCGTGGTTTTAGCAGTCGGCAATAAGTCCACTGTGTGTGGCACGATGCTGGAAATCGGGCTACCTTTCAGGAGCTAAATGAAAGAAAAGAGCTACTATTATCAGATGAGGAAGTTTCGTGGGCCATACGCAGATTGGTGACCTTCGAAGGTGAAGCCTGATACACCGAGTGTGCCACCTTTTCTTCATCTATAAGAAATTATGCCATGCCACGTCAAATGCAGAGGGGGAAAGCTGTCTCTGTTGACAATTAAAACTGCTCCCGAGTCGTGCTTTTGAAATTGATGTCGGGGAGTAACGGTCAGGTATTTTGTGTGTTTGATCTTGATGAGATGATTAGAAAATGTTGTTTACTCTGCTTTTTTTTTTTTTTTTTTGGGTCTTGAAGTAGCCATTGGAAGGAACTGGACCACTGGAGCAGGCCCGGTGGGTATCGAGGACATGGGGAGCACTCAAACAAATGCATTGATATTGATGAGATGATTAGAAAATGTTGTTTACTCTGCTCTTTTTTTTTTTTTTTGTCTTGGAAGTAGCCATTGGAAGGAACTGGACCACTGGAGCAGGCCTGGCGAGTATCGAGGACATGAGGAGCACTCAACAAAAGCAATGCATTAGAAGACGGCTTTGGAGCGGATCATGGGGTGAAGATACTCTGACATCTGCAAGGTGGTGGGTAATGATCATGGGCCCCACCTGCTGTTGTGTCAGGGAAACAGGGTTCCATCAGGTGTTTATTAGCTCTATTGGGAAACATCTGAACCATTAAGCTAACATTCCTTGCAAGGATTGTACCAATTCATGTGTTCTTACTAATCACTGCAAAAGAGACTTTCTCCAGTCAGCACCTTTGAGGATTACAAAATGGATAGGCAAAGAAAGAGGTCCCACCAACGGTCCATTTTGTGGTCATTACAGTCGGCAGCAACGATCAACCAACCTATCCATGGCAGGTTATAAGATGACTGGTCCAGATCTTGTACCTGTGCTGAGTTTCAGGACTGCTAGTAGGAAGGAAATGGAAGTGACTTCATGAGCACAGGTACCAGCAATACCCATATAAAAAATGGCAACTTCTATTGATGGTCATGTATATATCTATCTGATCCGTCCAACTTTTTTTTTTACCACATTGCAGTTTTCATATGGGCCGAATTGCAGCTGTTAAATACTCATTGGACAATCCTAGTTAAAGTCAGTATGGGAACTGCACAACCATGAATCGTGTGCTGTATGACTCTCAAATCGACGGCTCAAAGGGACCTGGGGGTTTCATGGGTGCTGCATCACATGGACAATTAAGATTTTCCACTCATACCAGGGGAGAAGTTTTGAAAAAGTTCTCATGGGTTCCCGTGAGAACCGATGCTCCCTCTCTCTCTATTTATATATAGAGAGGAATGCATGTGGGCCCAAAATCCACCCCGTGAAACCCAGGGCCTAACTTTTACCCTATCGAAAACTTTGGTGAGCCAGGGCAAAAGAGAGACAAATTGAAGGAGGAAACTGTTTTCTTTTTCCATGGCCCACCAAAGTTTTGGATCATAGTGAAAGTCTGGCCCTGCGGGTTTCATGGGGTACTGCAACACATGGACAGTTTAGGTTTTGGTCTCACATCATGTGTGATGAGTTCTGAAAAAGTTTTCATGAATTATCAATTATCGTGAGAACTTGTGCGCAGGTGAGCATATATATATATATATATATATATATATAGAGAGAGAGAGAGAGAGAGAGAGAGAGAGAGAGAGAGAGAGAGAGAGAGAGAGAGAGACTCGTTCGTTGAAATTATGGCGAAGACACGCCCCTTTTCATTAGTTAGTCCGGCAGCACGTTTGTTACTCGACTGTAATGTCCAGAAGGTGGGGCCCACTATAGGTGGGTCATAACCTCAAGATGAGATTGATTGAGGATTAAAAAGCCGTGATTATCATAAGCTCAACTAGGGTTGTTGTTGTATAGGGCTTAAACCTATTAGCTGGGTGGTCCTGGGGGACTCGGTTTGGTTTGGGTTTGGACCTATTAGCTTGGCCTGTGAACCGAGCTTAGGCTGGTATTTATACCCTGATCCATTTTTGTGGCTAACCTTAGGCTCAAGTAATTTTAACCTGAACCGTCCAGGGCTTCATCTGGACATGCATCCCTTCCAATCGCCGGATTGACCGTTGTATTTCATTTTCATTTTTATTTTTGTGCGTGTGGCCCACTCGATCAACGGAGGGATTAGATAAATTTTCGGGCCTATTAGGGTCTGGTGCAACCAATTTTTTTGGGCTCGGCCTTGGGTATAGCCTAATCAAGGATGGATCTTGTTTCTTACAGAGTTGGACCGTCCAATGCCCAGCTTAAATCGGGCCATTGTCATACCAATGCCCGAACTCAATGGATCCGTGAGTCCCAGCTCCTCGAATATCGTATAGTGCCATCTTCACGGGCGTGGCCCACGCAATTGCTGGTTTGGCACGCAGGTGACGTGTATGAGTGTGTATGGAGGAGGGCGCACGTGTGGCGGCAAACTCTGTATATATCTTCTTGGATCTATTTTTTTTTCAATCCCTTCGCTATGAGATGTTAGTATTAATCCGTTCCCCACTATTATGTTTTCTACTACACGTTAAAAACCCTTCAAAGTCTTCGCTTTTTCCTTCTCTTCTCACTCTCGTTTCCTTCTCCAATCTCTGCCCTTCATCACGAACCCACCTTGCAGATAATGCCATCATGTTCCATTCCCGCAATTTGCACCGCTCATCGAGCTTGCTTCCTAGAATTTCCACATCTCAGAGAGATGTCAGTCTTGACCATAACATTGCTCGGTCGAATTGGATGATCGACCAACTCAGCTGAGAAGGGAAGATCTCCGATCTCCGACGCCCGACGCTTGTTTGATGAAATGCCCGAAAGAGATGTTGTCACATGGACGGCTTTGATTTCTGAGTACATCAAATGTGGCTTGATAAAAGAGGCTCGCCGACTGTTTGATGAAAGCGCAGCGAAGAAGAACGTTGTTACGTGGACGACATTGCTTGCTGGGTACTTCCGTTTTAAGCAGATTGAGGATGCCGAGAGGTTGTTTGCAGAAATGCCTGAAAGAAATGTCGTTTCTTGGAACACAATGCTTTCTGGGTATGCGAAGAATGGGCGTGTTGATTCTGCTTATGATTTGTTTGAGAAAATGCCTGAAAGAAATGTCGTTTCTTGGAATACGATCATTATAGCGTTGGGCCAAGAAGAGAGAATTGAGGAAGCACGACGACTTTTTTATTAGATGCCGGTGAGAGATGTGATTTCTTGGACAACAATGGTTGCTGGTCTTTCCCAGAATGGTAGGATTGATGAAGCTCGCAACCTTTTTAATCAGATGCCTGAGAGAAATGTGGTGTCTTGGAATGCAATGATCGCAGGTTATGCACAGAATCTGAGGCTGGATGAAGATCTCTATCTCTTTGAGAGGATGCCTTAAAGGGACCTTCCGTCATGGAATGCGATGATTACGGGGTTGATCTAAAATGGGGATTTGAGACGTGCTCGGAAATTATTCAATGAAATGCGGGAAAGAAATGTGGTTACTTGGACTTCTTTGATCACAGGCTATGTGCAAGATGGGCAGAGCGAGGAGGCCATGAAGATCTTCTCACGAATGCTGAACGATGGAATTAAACCCAACCAAGGAACTTTTGTAAGTGTTTTGAGTGCCTGTAGCAGTTTGGTTGGTCTCGGAGAAGGAAAGAAAATTCATCAGATCATAAACAAAACCATCTTTTAGTTCAACACCTTCGTTGAATCGGCTCTCATAAGCATGTATGCAAAATGTGGTGAGATCAGCATTGCCAGAGAGTTGTTTGATCGGTCAAACCAACAGGACTTGGTATCTTGGAATGGGATGATCGCTGCATATGCCCATCACGGTTACGGCAGAGAAGTGATCTGTTTATTTGATGAGATGATGGAAAATGGATTCAAACCCGATGATGTCACCTACGTTGGGGTGCTATCCGTGTGTAGCCACTCGGGTCTAGTTGATGAAGAGATGGAGTATTTCAATGAATTGATGAGAAACCCATCAATTGAAGTGAGAGAAGACCATTATGCATGCTTGGTTGATCTATGTGGACAGGCTAGACGACTTGAGGAGGCTGTGGAATTCATCGGCCGACTGAAGAATAAACCATCCGCGTGCGTGTGGGGGGCACTTCTAGGTGGGTGTAGTGTCCATGGGAATGTGAGGATTGAGAAACATGCAGCTAAACAGCTCTTGGAGGTGGAGCCTACCAATGTTGGGATATACTTGTTATTATCTAATATATATGCATCAGCTGGTAGATGGAAAGAGGCAGCTAAGGTGAGACTGAAGATGAAAGATCAAGGATTGAAAAAGTAGCCTGGGTGTAGTTGGATTGAAATAGGTAATAGGGTCCATGTATTTGTGGTTGGTGATAAGTCTCATGGCCAAGCTAAGGAGATTTATTACTTGCTTCAAGATCTTCATCAGAAGATGAAGAAGGCAGGGTATATTCCTAAGAAGGATTATAGAGTTAATCATGATTTTTTAGTAATTTAATCAGTATTCTGTCGTGATAGAGTTCCTTGAATTTGTTTATGGGTGCAACTTCAAGTGGAATGTGCACACACAGAATTGTACGAGCTGTGGGAGGATATGTGCACAATGACTCCTGGTGTGCACTGAATTCATGCATTTTATTTGTTTAGCTAAGCACCCGGAAGTGAAAGGTATTCTATAACAGTAATAGTGGCCGCAACAACCATCACTATTACCCTTACGATATGAGTCGTAATGGCCGTTATGGTCTTTTATTATTATTATTATTATTGAAGCCCCCCTTGAAAAACCTTTATTTGCCCTATAATGAACCGTTTCGAGGTTGTTGCCGTTATAGGTGCCATAATGGCAATTACGGGTCATTTTTTCCATGACGGCTGATACAACCCCGTGATGTGTAACGGTTGCTGTCATTACCTTTACATAATGGCCTTTGTGGTCCTATAGCGGCACACCATACCTGGAACGGATCTCATATCTGCTATGTGATTGGGTCCAACTGCAAGTTTGACTAGTTAGAGTCGCTTGGTCCGTCTTGGCCTAGTGATTAGAAGCTTTTCTTTTAAAGTAGAGGTCGTGGTTTTAGGGTGATCCGGACTGATTTGGTAGTCGTGGTTGTATTCTTAATTTTGAACTGGGTCGGGTTGACTCGAAGACTCGACTCAAGAAAAAAAAAAGAGAAAGAAAACAACAACAACAACGAGGTTGAATAGAGTTGCAAGTGCTTGCCCTAATGGTAGCTGCTTTCCAAGCTCTGGAACTAGGTTGTCAATTTGAGCTTGAAGAAGAGGCTGACTGGGTGAGTGACTCGGTCAAGTAATGTAGAGTTGGCCTGAGTTTACAAGGCGTGACTTGGTTGATTCACCGGAACCAGCGACATGGGTGTTACCCTGACCGTGGGGCCCATCCCAATGTATGTGTTGTATATCTACACTGTATATCCATTTTGCCAACTCATTTTATAGCATAAGCCCAAAAATGAAGCAGATACAAATCTCAGGTGGATAAGGTCACCCAGACCTGGGTGAAGGGAAAACACTAATATTAGCTTAATCCAAAGCTTTTGTGGTCCACACCAAAAAAAAAAAAATGTTTTTGAAGTCATTCACCACTATTTCATGTGGTGTGGTCCACCTGATATTTGTATCTGCTTACCTTAAAATGAGTTGGCAAAATGAATGGACGGCGTAGATACAATGCATATAGTGAGGTGGGCCCCATCGCTAGGGTACCACCCACATCACTGATTCTGGGGTACCCCAACCGAATCATGCACGAGTTTACAAGCCGATTCATCAAGTGAACGTGCCCCACACATGGAAAGGAGTCACACGTGTTAGATGGGACTATCTTATCTAGAAATCCTCGCTGTGTAGATTCCATGCATCTAAAATAGGCAATATAATCAGTAGGTGGGCCACACGTGTACACAGAAGTTGAAGCATCAGCCAGTTTCATTCAACTGCCCATTTGTTTTGTGTAGATGTGAATCACGTGATTATCGTCCCACCCCAACTTTCCATTTTCACTTAAACTGTTCATTTGTGTAGGTGTGGCCCACCAGATGTTCATATTCCTCATCATGCTTTTCATATATTTATGGTTGCTGAAATTTTGGGAATTTATTGTCATTTCCCTTTGTTCCTGCACATTCAATTTTTGGGAATTGAGAATGTGATGGACCACCTAACCCAACTTGAGATTGGGCTTGGACCTACTTGCTTGGTCTGTGGTCTAGTGGGCATGGGCTCAAGTTAATACTACTGATTCACCATGTTGTGGGTGCAACATCCACTCCGTCCATCAGGTGGGCTAGATCATTTTAAAATGGAAGCCCAAAATTCAGGTTGAAGGAAAGCTCAAGTGGACCACACCATAGGTAAGAGTTGGAATGATAAGTCCATCATTGAAACCTTTCTGGGCCCTACCATGGAAAAGATGGTGCGGTGCCACAAGTTACCGTACCTTTCCTGTAGGTGGTCAGTTCTCCTCTCTAGGGATATTTCTGCGGCTATGAGCTATGAGGGGCCCACCATGATGTATGTGTTACATCTACACTGTCCATTGATCACACACACACCCACACACTTAGGCTGTAGTGGGATTTCACCACGTATGGGTACTCGAAACTCCTGTGAATCTACCACCGGGGAAAGAGTAAGGACCCACGTGGAAGTTAATTGTACGGTTAAAAATGAAAACCATCCATCCGATGGCCCTATTTCGAAAACAAGAGAGCATTAATCAGAGGTGGTGATTGCTAAGTCAATTTTCGAAGGATATTTGGCTTGGGGATACTTGGTCAGAAACCTCTTTCCCCTTGCTTTTCTCTGTAGCTACGAACAAAGAGGTCATGGTTGCGTATTGCTGCGAGATCTTGGGAGATGTACTTCGTTGAAGAGATTTAAACCAAGATCAATTGCGGGGTTTTGGCATCTTTTTGACTTCACTTCAGGATGTAGCCATTGATCCCTCGAGTGAGGATAGGAAGTCTTGGAAGAGGGCCGTGGTGGGTTGCTTCTCTTTGAAATCTCACTTGTTTAAGATGTGTGAGGTGGTTTTACACCTTAGAGGTCTTTTAATGCTTGCACACAAAAGATAGAGATCTAAAGGGATCTTTAAATCCAGACTTTAACAAATTTTAGATCTAAAGTATATCCTTAAAATGATGCCTAAATTTCAAATCCATAAAGGTAAATAACAACTACTAACATGATTCTAAATCTCAAAAGATCTTCCCAAAATAAAAACCTACTAAATACTAATGACTTAATGACATATAAGATCTTATTAATGATTCCCTTGGAAACAATTCTCCCAAAATAACCAACCTATCTTGAGATGGGCCGTTTTACATCCAATCCCACAACCTAAGTGGGTCCATTTGATGGTGATGGATGGGCCGGAAGCATCGATGAAACTTTCTAGATGGTTCTTAAGTGCACGAGGACAAGTATTGTTGCCCTTACCCTTTCCTTCTATAGAAGCTTCTTGGCCCAGTGAATCACTTAACTGATTTCATGTGCCATTCATTTGCTTCATCATCACTTCTATTATTCGTGGCAAGAGTATTCATGGTTCTTATCTCCATCCCTCTCAGGACTATAGCTATGCCCACTACTTGTGCATATAACTGTAGATTTGCCCATTGATTGTCATGGGTCCCCGACCTGAACTGAAGATTGCATGAGTAAGAACACGTGAGGTTTTGGAATTGTCTGTTAATCAGTCATGGATCATCGAACTGGCTTGGCGATTGTGTGCAGAATGCTGATCTTGTAATATGGGTAGATATGGCCATTAAAGTAACAATGGATCAATGGATCTGGTTCATAGATCACATGGAAACCATGATTAGTGATACGGGCAGATCTGACTGTTACTAGTATTCTGGTCTTTACAATACCTGAGGAAAAGAATAACTAAAGGAAAGCATCAGTAATCATGAAGGGAGAAAAAAGGGGCCATGTGTGATCATGCGGATACGTGTGCTCATTGGGGGGGTCCAAATGTGCGGAACTTGTGATTGGGTGGGACCCGCTCTAGATCTATTGTGTGTCATACATTTGGTTGCATTGGGATGCACAACATTCCCATGGAAAGGTTGGGCTGGGGGGAAGTTTGGTAGTTTGGGACAATCACTTCTGACAGTGGGATCAGTGAATTTGCTGTTTCAATCTCTCTTGTGAAACAAAGATGATGATTTAAGTGGCTGGGTAGATCTGTTTGTGGTCTGTGCTGAAAAACAATAGCAAGGCCATTTGGGATGAAATGGACAAGTTTAAAGCTCAGTGGGATCTCTTCTAGTGCATTGCATGGATTTGGACACAATCATATTCTTGTGCGTAAATTTCAATACAAGTCATGCGTGTACATTCTAGCATTATATTATTTTCTGGATTCCATTAATTGGGATTAACTTCCCAATGGAATGGGCGTTATTCGCTCGGTGCAATAACCAAGTACTCCCAGCTATGTGCAGATTTGATAGGTTCTTCATTTCTTCATATTGGGAATTGTGTCAACATTCACTAAGTGCCCTTCCCAAACTTCATAGTACTCTAATACTCAAGATTGCAGAAGTGCTCCTGAGGCCCTTGTGCATTCAAATTCCTAGGTTTACAATATGGTGGTGAAGTGTGGGACAGAATTTAGGTTCTGATGGTTGGTCTGTTTCAAAATTATGAAGAAAGCTTGAAGAGCATGAAGAGAAGACTCTTAGGAAGGTAGAAGAAAGCGATGATCTGATTCTTGATCAAATTGAGGAAACTCAGCTGCCTGACTAAGGGATAAAGGTCCCACAAATGTCTTCTTCTTCTTCTTTTTTTACTATTCAAAAAAAAAAAAAAAAAAAAATGGGAAGAAAGAAAAGAGTATCAGCTAATAATGTTGAAAGAGAATTTCATAAAACAGTTGTTGAACGGGTGTCTGTGTCCTCAAAATTCTGTATACTGTCCCTTTTTTTAAAAAAAGATTGGGAATGATTTGTTCAACCTTACGGGTTAATTGGCTGTTTCCATTCAGTTAAACAGTTCATTTAAATGGAAGAGCATGGTCTTTTCACTGCAAATATGGCCTGGGACCATTGTATTTCCTAGCTCTGTACGTTGGATCTCTGTATTTCCTAGCTTTGTACGTTGGATCCCTGGATCCTTTTCATTTTAATAAATGCTCTCTTATCTGTTAAATAATAATTAGATTTGAAGAATTGCTTGGAGGCAATAGTTGAAGTCCTTGGGGTTAAAAGGAGATAGGAATGCCACCTTTTACCATTGGATTGCCAATGCCAGGAGAACAAAATCTCTCTAGGGTGAAAATTGGAGAAGCAATCATGTAAAACCAGAAAGAGATTTAAAAAAATATCCACAAGGAGAAGGTGATCCTGCATCTTCTTGATAATTTACAGTTAGAAAAAATTTCACTGGATTGAGCAGATTAGTTTGTGGAGGAAAAAGAAATGTAGTGATGAATCTTGGGAAAGACAAGGTGCCGAGTACCTATGGGTTTTCTTGTGTTATTCCAGTGTTTGTTAGGAGAGTTAAAGACAACATTTTTAGAAGTGCTTAATGAATTCCACGGGAGGACGGGGTTGAACTTCACTACACCAAAATCGTTTACCAGGAATGGCCAATGCTTTGGTTTGGGTACAATTTTAAGCCGTTCCCGATTGCACACGGTTTTAAACTGTTTTTAAGTGCAGGCATAAATCACGTTTTCAAAACCCTGTACATGTTTACACACCATTAGGGCTCTCTCTCTCTCTCTCTCTCTCTCTCTCTCTCTCTCTCTCTCTCTCTCTCTCTCTCATGGAGATCGGCGTCCGTCCCCCAGTCCGTCCAACCTATCCATCTCAAATGGAAATCTCTCTCTTAATTGGAGATCTGGCATGGTGTTTTTGTGTACAATTCATGAAGGAAGAAGTTGCAACCCTAGGATCCATCTCTCTCTCTCCCCTCTGTTTTCCTTTCCATCTATCCGAAACTCTAGAAGCCCCATTTCCAATTGAGGTTTTCATTGAATTGCTGAAAAATGCTATGTTTATGTGATTCTCAGATTGATCTCGGACATTGTAACCCTCGGATTGAAGAAACAGGGAAGACATGGTGACCTCATGCATGTGTCTTTCTCTCGTTTTTTGTTTTTTTTTTTTCTCTACCCATTTCTTCTCCTCTTCCGGATCTGATTCGTTTCTCTTTGGTAGCTGCTCGTTTGGGCAATTTTGGTAATTTCTCGGAGACAACGAGTTATCCTTTTGTCTAGGTATGGAAAGAATGAAGTAATCTGCTGGATTTGATGCGTTTCAGTGCTTTCCCTTGCAAAAATCGAGTTTCATCAGCAAAACGTTGGAAATGCAGTTGAAGTGAGTGGATTTAGAAGATTTTGGTGCTTGATTTGAAGGTTTTTGCTCAACGTTTGAAGTTTTTAAAGTAAGTTGATTGAACATTCTTGAATTGGACTGCAATGTATTGATCTTATTCATCCAATCTACTTTTTAGCTTGATTTACCATTTCGATTCTTGGCTTTGAAGGTTTTGAGCTTGTTCTTGTAGAAATCGAGTGATTCTGTTCTGTTATGATCCGAAATCTGTTCATTTAATGGGGTTGAAGCCATTTATTTTATCATAAGGTTTTGACTCTTTGATTTGAAAGTTCTAAAGGTTCCTACTGTGGAAGATAGTGAGATCTGCTTAAGTTTTGAAGGTTCTTAGTGTGGAAGATAGTGGTGCGCCATGCTCATGAAAGTGATAACCTCATTAAGTTTTTAATTTCTACAGGTTTACTGTTCATGTGCATAGGCAGCCATCTAATGCCGCTGCATCTGCTAGCATGGCACACAGGTGTTAATTCATCAGGTGGCTCCACTGTGTAGATGCACCAGCCCTAAAATTAGGCTTGTTCAGTCATCATGTTGGCTCAGCATTAGAAACAAGGGAACAACTAAGTTTTGCTGCCCATTTGTTCTCTACATTGTGTCCCACCTGATCAATGGACATGTCTGATTTCTGGATGGAGGCATCTATATGGCGGGACCTGTCTGATCGATATCTTGGATTTCACACCTTTGTACTTGGCTGGCACGTGTGGTGGCATTTAGATGGGCTAGCTTATACATGTGTATGCTCAACACACTTCTAAACTCTATATGTGAGCCTCCTTTTTAGATTTTTGTGTTTCTTATTGATGTTGCATAACTTCTGCAGGCCTGCAATGCTCATGGGATTTATCGTGTTCCATTATATGATACCCTTGGTATGCATATCACAACTTCTCACTGGATTCACTGGTGCATGGACTGATTTTCAGTAATCATAAATGAAGTTCAATTGGTGCAGGATTTTGCATCATAAATGCTTGATGTGTTTATGTTTTTTTGTCTTTTGTTTTTTGTTTTTTGTTTTTTTTTTTTTTTTTAAAAAAAATTTCTCTCCATAAATATTTCGACATATGTTTATTGGCTTGAAGTGTCATCCATTATCGTTTTCATGATCGAATCAACTCGGAAAGAGCGGAATCGATCCGATTCCATCCCTGAGAGAAGAGCCGTTCATGGAGTTCCTCAACCGAGGGATGGAACCGAAGGAGATACGGAAGCTGGAAGGCCACACTGATAGGGTTTGGCATGGAATCTGGTGACGGGAGCTGCTGGGATAAGACGGTCAGAATCTAGCAGCAGAATCTCTGCCCCATGAAATCAGATAAATGGGAATGCAAGGTGGGAATTTTTTCTTTTTCTTTTTTTCTTTTTCTTACTTTTGGAAAATGATATTTACACCTTGTTTTTTATGCGCACACTTTTTTTCACTTTGGGTGTCTCTTTTGTCAACATTTGTGGATTATAGTGGGAATACAAGCTCTTGGAAAGGGTGTTTGGGTAAAAAGAGAGACTTTAGAAATTACTTAGAAGTCGCATTTAGAAGTTGCATACATGTCATAGAGTAAGTCAAATTAAACTGTTGAAATTATCGTTCCCAGTTTAGATGTATCATGAACAAAAAATTGCACCTGTTTAGATGTATCATAGGCTTTTTTATGTATCATTTATTTTGGACTAAAATCATTACTTAAAACACTTTTCATATCCTTTTGTGTTGCATGATTTAGTGGTGTTCAATGACTAATTGCAGCTAATTTTTCCTGTCAGAAATTATACATGGTGGAGATATAGGAATATCCTGTTTTGGTCCTTTTTTCTACTGAATGAAAATAGTATTCAAAACATCATTTTCTGAGTGCCCCTTTCAATGCCTTACGGTGTGTTTGGTTGCACCAGATTTTATTAAATATCATAAAATTCTAAAACTCATCAAAACTCCAAATGAGATTGAAAACAGATGTCTATAGACGTACATGACTTTTCCATTAAAACCCATCAATGCCTCACGGTGTGTGTGTGTGTGTGTTTTTTTTAATTGTCTTTTCTGCCAATAATACATACTTGTCTGGGTGCCAGGTTCAAATATGCCCTGTACGCCGCAAGCAATTGATGTTCTGAGGAAGGCTAAAGTTCTGATTGTTCCAGAAAAGGCTGCCAGCGCCGGAGGGGTAAGAATAGTTTTGGACAGTTAAAAATGAAAAATATCCTATGGGCCTTTTTCAACAAACCGTTAGCCTTTTGTTTAATGGGCCTTAAGTCTCAAGTAAATATGTTGGAGAGACTGAAAAGAATGTAAGGGACCTGTTTTCTGATGCTGAGAATGACCAACGGACTCCGGGTGAGCAGCTTTGCTTAGAGAAATGTCATGTTTTATAGTGATGGCTATGCCATTCATGCTTTTGTTTTGATAGTCTAATTTGTATTCCTTTCTTTCCTTGTTTTAGGTGATCAAAGTGATCTGCATGTTATCATTTTTGATGAAATTGATGCTATTTGCAAGGTACGTACCAGTGTTCAAATTGTCGGCGATATTATCGAAATATCACCGATAATTTCGGTGTCGCTGCACTGGCGACACCGAAACCCCAATATTTCGTTTCGTTTCAAATTTTGCCGAAATCTCGCCGATATTATCGGTATTTTCAAGATCAGGACGACATATCCCTGTTCCCACCAACCACGGGTGGGAACTGTAGCCACCAACCCACTTTTATCGATAAAAGGGGGGGCTGTCAGCGAAAAAATCACAAAAAACATAAGAAATACCTGTTTTTTCGCCCGGATTTGGAGGAAGACGCGAGTTCAGCTGCTCTTGAGTGCAGATCGGCATTTCCGGTAAGATTCAACCCTAAAAATATCTTCTTTTTTCGTCGAAAAATCCTCTGCAAGTTGCAGAAACCGCTTGCGAGCCGAGATCTTGTTCGAAAATAGAGGTTTTGTTTGATTTGGGATGAGGGAGAGAGACTTTCGGGTTGAAAATCTCGGAGAAATCGGTGGGAAGGAATGAAATTTCAAAAATTTCGGAAGGGGAGAGGGAATTTGGGGTTTTTATCGCGAATTGGGGATCGGGAGGGCCGCGGGCAGATGTGTACTCGGTTACTCGGTACGCTCTTATCGTACTGAGTAACGCTGTTGGGCCCACCGAGAATGCATCTAGTCTATCCATGTGGTCCATTCGTTTTTCCATATTGTTTTAGTGGTTGAGACCAAAATTTAATGGCACCAAAAGATCAAGTGGACCACTCCATTGGAAACAGTTTGAATAATGACTTCCACCGTTAAAACTTTTCTAGGGCCCACAGTGATGTTTATTTCTCATCCAACCGTTCATAAGATCACACAGACATGGATGAAGGAAAAAAAAAATAGAAGTTTGATCCAAAACTTCTGTGGCCCCCAAGATATTTTCAACGGTAAATGTTCAATTTATACTGTTTCCTATGGTGTGGTCCACTTGAGGTTTGGATATACTTATTTTTTAGGTTCAAGACCTAAAATTATCTATTACAATGGATGGATGGAGTGGATAAAATACATAAATCATGGTGGACCCCACAGGTGGGCTTGGACGGTGCAACCTCACTTGGTTGCACACCACCCCACCACGAGCTTGGGCGGCTTGGGCTCTCGGTGCATGCTAGTGTATGTGGGCCCCACCACGATGCATCTGTTGTATCCATTCTGTCCATTAATTTTTAAATATTATTTTAGAGCTTTAACCAAAAAATGAGGTTGATCTAAAACTTAGGTGGGCCACACCACAGGAAAATAGTAGTGATTGGATATCCACCATTTAAATCCTCCTAAGGCCCACTGTACTGTTTATTTGACATCCAATCCGTTAATTAGCTCATAAAAACTCAGATGAAGGGAAAAAACAAAGATCAGATTGTTCCAAAATCTTTATGGCCCCCAAAAAGTTTTTAATGGTCATAGTTCATTCAACACTTTCTTGTAACGTGGTCCAACTGAGATTGGGATATACCTCTTTTTTTTTTTCTAAATATCATAAAATTATCTATAAAAATAGATGGACGGCATGGATGAAACACATACCTCATGGTGGGGCCCACAGAGCATGGCAGGGGAGTAGCCAAATCCCTTTCCGCAGCGTGCAGATCAGGGACGCAGATTTCCTACGGAAGACTTTCAATGTGCTGCTAGCTCAGGTGGGGCAGGTGGGGCCCACTGTGATGTTTGTAAGAAATCCTCTCCGTCCATCGATTTTGTGATTTCATTTTAGAACTCCTTGTAAAAAATGAAAGGTATCCAAAGCTCAAGTGAGCCGTACTAAAGGAAAATGTGGTTTGGAAAATTCCTACCGTTGAAACCTTCCTGGGTTCAACAGTGATGTTTAGATGCAATCCATACCGTAAACTCTGTTGGACCCACCGTAAATGCATGTGGTTCATCCACTCCGTTCATACGTTTTTAAAGATCATTGTAGGCGTTGAGACCAAAATTGAAGTATATCCACACCTCAACTGGACCATACCACATGAAACAGTGGAAATATTTATTTCCACCGTTGAAACCTTTCTAAGGCACGTGGTAATGTTTATTTTTCATCCAACCTGTTCATAGGATCTAACAGATATGGATGAAGGGAAACAAACAAATATCATCTTGATCTAAAACTTCTGTAGCCCCCAAGAACTTTTCAACAGTAGAAGTTCAATTCACACTGTTTACTTTGGTGTGGTCCACAAGATATTTTTATAGGCTTCTTTTTTTGGCTAAAGCCCTAAAATTATCTGGTAAAATGGATGAACGGGTTGGATAAAATGCATGAATGAAGGTGGGCCCCACAGAGTTTACTCAATACGCTTAGGGTACCCAGTTACTGGGTACACAATCCGAATCCGCCGGGGGCGCTGGGAACGGATTGCTACTCCCCCTCACACCAGCACCGTCGCTGGTGGTCGGTGCTCTGTGGGCCCCGACATGATGTATGTTTTTCATCCATTCCGTTCATCCATTTTTACAGATCATTTTAGGGCTTGATACAAAAAATGATTGGAATATAAATCTTAGGTGGGCCACACCACAGGACAAAAATAATGAATGGATATTCACAATTAAAATCCTCCGAAGGCCCACTGTACTGTTTATTTGACATCCAATCTGTCGATTTGGTCATAAAGACCCAGCTGAAGGGAAACAATAAATATCAGCTTCATCCAAAACTTTTATGGCCCCCAAAATGTTTTTAATGGTCAAAATTCATTCAACACTGTTTCCTATAATGTGGTCCCCTTGAGATAGAGATATACTTCATTTTTTTTTTATCATGTATAAAATGATATATAAAAATATATGGACAGCATGGATGACACACACACATCATGGTGGGCCCCATAGAGCACCGACCACCAGCCAATGGCTGGTTTCAGGGGGAGTAGCCAATCCGTTCCCAGGGCGTTACTGAAGTGACGTCACCAAGCTTTGTGGACCCCGCCATGATGCATGTGTTGAATTCATACCGTCCATCCATTCAGAGAGAGAGTTTTATGGCATGAGAAAAATAATGAGATAGATTTAAAGTTCAAGTGGACCCCACCATAGAAAACAGTGGGGACAGTGATCCACCGTTCAAAACTTTCCCAGGGCCAAAGAAGTTTCCCATCAAGCTGATATTTTTGTTTTCACTTCATCTATTTCTATGTTAACTTATGAATAGGTTGGATCTAAAAAATACATAATGGTGGGCCTTATAAATGTTTCAACGGTGGGACCCGATTAAGGAAAAAGTGTTAAGCATCTATTGGTAGTATGGTGCACTTTAGCTGTATAGTACCTGATTAAATGCTTTTATCTTTGCCATCAAGCACCTCTCATCTCTTTACACGTGTGCAAGTTTAGAAAATCTAGACCGTTCATGTGTTGGGACCTGTTATTGATGGTCCATAGCCCATTTTCGATACTTGTCGGATATTCTCAGTATTTGATCAGAGAACTTGTTATTGCCATTGAATTTGTGGACATCCATTCATTCAGTTACCAATGTTCTAGATCTCATGCTCCATCTATAGCTTTAAAGGATGAAGCAATATGCTCGATCTAGGAACCTGACTTGTTCAGGTTACAGTTGGTACTTGTACAAGTAAGGCCCATGATTTAGTGATCTAAGCCATGGATATGGTGGGCCAAATGTGAATGCTCCATGCATCAAACTTGCGATGGAAGAATAAATACATCAAGGTGGGCCCCATAATCAGGACCGCACTGTCGTGGATGAGGCTGGGGCTGCACATGCATATGCATTTATAAAGTAAAATTCAATCCGTCTGCACTTTTTTTTGTCGATTATTGCAAATTTGTATACTACTAGGGAGCACAATGTCGTCTGGATCGGGAAAAGGAGCAAGGGACATAGGGTGGAAACATGGACGGCCAGTGGAGGGGAATAAATATGGAGCCATATGCAACTATTGCGGCCGAGTGATACAGAGTGGGGGAGTGTCTAGGCTAAAAGAACATTTAGCAGGGGGATACAAGAACGTGAAAGACTGTCCAAGTGTAACAAGGCCAGTGAGAGAGGAGATGAGAAGAGTGTTAACTGAAGCGAAGTCACGCAAGCTGCAACAAAATGATTGGGAGAGGGATATGAGGGAAGAGCTACGAGGCACTAGACGGGGCTTAGGTGCTATCGACGAGTATGATGACGACGACGATGAGGTGATCGCATACCCCGATGATTGTGTTACAGCTCGAGAAAGGAGTGATTTTAGACAAGTGATTCATGAGTCTCGGGCTTCAGAGTGGGAGAGGGAGCAAAGAAGACAGATTGATGAGAGTAGGCCGTCGTTTGGGACGTCCCGACATGAGGCTGGTGGGAGCAGCAGACATTTTGAGGGAGGCAGTGGGCATGTCATACAACGGACGCAAAGCGCTCGTGTCCCAGATGCACCCATCGCAGGTGTTAATCAAAAAAGATTAAAAAATATGTGGAGCAAGGGGCTTAGGGAGAAAGTAGGTGGTGCTTTATCTAGGTGGTTCATCTCGAGCCATATACCAGCAAATGCAGCAGCCAGTCCTCACTTTAAAAATATGATTGAGGAGGTGCAGCGTGCCGGGCCGAGTGTGAAGCCTCCCACGCCACAGGAGATTCTTGGCGTCTACCTCGATCGGGAGCACGAGGAGATGCAAGCTTAGGTACGTGGACTCAAGCCAAACTGGAAGCAGTACGGGGTGACAATCATGTGTGACAGGTGGACGGGACCCACGAAATTGTCCATTATCAATTTCATGGTGTACTGTAGAGGACAACCTGTTTTCCTCAAATCCATTGATGCATCGGCCAAAATAAAAGAGCACGAATACATATATGCTCTCCTAAAAAGAGTGATTAGAGAGGTTGGGTCCCAGAATGTTGTCCAAGTTGTGACGGACAATGGCAGTGCGTTCGTTAAGACGGGGAAGAAATTGATGAAGAAGTTCAATCTCTATTGGACCCCGTGTGCGGCACACTGCATTGATTTAATGCTCGAGGAGATAGGCCAGAGGGATTCTGTCAAGAAGACTATCCAGGATGCGAGGAGAGTGACAAACTTTATATACAATCACTCGTGGTTGTTGGCTACAATGCGTGAGTGTTGTGGAGGAGACGTTGTTCGACCAGGCACGACACGGTTCGTCACGAACTTCACTGCACTCGACAGCTTATATAGGCACCGCGTGGGTCTGAGAAATTTGTTCAGATCCAAGAAATACATGGAGTGGAATCAGAAGAAGACCGAGGGTGCAAAGACCTGTTCGAAGATAGTGCTTGCCGATTCCTTCTGGGAAAAAGTTCACAACGTCGTTTCCTTTCTGCATCCGATGTACAAGGTCCTACGAGCCGTAGATAATGAGATGTGGCCTTTGATGGGGTCAATGTATGAGCTTATGAGAATTATGAGAGAAGGAATAATGACTGCAATCCCCAGTTCGTATCAGTGGGTGATCAGTATCATCGATCATCGATGTACCAGGACCCTCGAGCATCCACTCCACCAAGCCGGTAAGTTTCTTAATACAACTGAGTACCTTAGCATCACTTCTGTTTGTATGTTAATACAACTGAGCAACTAATATTTGGGTTTCAGCATACTATCTGAATCCCAAATTTCATTACAAACGTCGGCTCCATGAGAATCAAAATTTGACGATGGCTGTCCACGAGGTGTTCGAACGATTGTTCCCAGAATCAACAGCGCAAGCAGATTTCGGTAACCAGGTAATGCAATAAATTTTTTCCTTATAGCCTCTAGAATATGGGTGATTAAAAATAATGACCTGTGAATCCGTGTTTACAGTTATTGCGGTTTAGGGATGCGAGGGGTACGTTCTCATCCGCATTAGCAAAAGCATCGACTGAAACGATGATGCCATGTAAGTATGGTAACATAATTAGGTAATTGCATGTTTCATTTAAACTTCAAACTAAACTAAGCTCCTTATGGATATATAGGTGAGTGGTGGGCGATGTACGGAGTCGACACGCCCGCACTGCAGTTATTAGCAGTCCGTGTTCTCGCACAGACTGTATCTTCCTCACCGTGTGAGAGGAATTGGAGCACATGGTCACTCATACACACCACCAAGAGGAACAGGTTGGCATATGAGAAGCTGCAAAAGCTCGTTTACTACCACTACAATATGAAGTTAAGAGAGAGACAGTTGCGGGTAGATGGAGACATGGAGGAAAATCAGGACCCACTGGACCTGTTGTCTATAGGTAACATGGCACAGATAGGTGATGATGATGAGGACCTACTTTATGAGTGGGTTAAATCAGCTGATTTAGATGATGCGGAGGGAGGCCCTTCTCCACAGGTAGCCGAGGGAGCAGCAGCTCTAGGTATCGATGTTGATCAGGTAGTATCTGAACAAAAGGCGGATACAGACTCCTTTGATCCTTTGGTGAGGAGTTTGGCACGTTCCAATGAGGGTGAGGAAGCATCTTCACGGCCCCCACCCCATCATCAAGTCGTAGTGAGTGATGATGATGATGAAACTCAACCCCCACTCAACACTGGTCCTGGGGATGACGACGACAGCGATGATGATGACCACGACGATGACGACGGTGATGAGAGAGGGGACGGAGGCACCGACACTAGTATAGGTGGTACTAGTGGGGCTAGGGGTGGCAATGGTGGGGGATATACGACGGCTCAGAGCCAACGATCCGTTGGCCAATTCACTGAGGAGCAAAGCTTTGACCATGCCACTCAGGACATGGACCATGGATCTCGTCCACCATCCAGGGCGAGAGCATCGGAGCCCACATATATGTTCGAACGTCGTTCGAAGAAGAAAGCCGGACGCGCCGCGGCTGATGCCCTCACACGCAGCTTGTCATCTATGGACATAAGTTCAGATCGGGGGAGCTCCACCTCTGTCCCACCTTATGCTCATGGGGGATATCATGGGTATGGCCGTGACAGCTCTGACATTCAGTCACGCTCATCTACCCATGAGTACAGGCAGCCAGAAGATAGTTCTTCGAGTCATGATCCTTTGACAGGTGGATATTTGGGATACCCGTACGACTGACAGTAATACTATTAAGGAGTCGGGGTTAGACTTGATCTGTTCCCTCAGTACCCTGCTCAGGAAATGCCATCGATTTATGTCACGCAATTCCCACGTCTAGGCGTACTCGTACAGTTTGGGGAGGATGACTATCAGAGGTACATAAGAGAGTTCCTCAATTGGTACGAGCATAGGATGACTTGGGAACAGTACTGCCAATATGTTGGGCAACAGTACTACTCTCAACTGCCATGGGATCCAGACAATGATTACGAGTCACCTCGTCACTCTATGTGGGGATGAAAAATGGCCAGAAATGTGTATTTTTTTAATTTATTTACTTTTGCATGTCTTAATTGTTGTAAGCTTGCATTTGTATTATATAAACTCATTTTGATTACTATTTGAGTGATTTCTTACAACAACGCATGCTTTTTGGCTCCCATTAAATGAAAACTTTTAATTTAATATATTCTTTTTGCAAATTCTTTATTCCTGAATATGTAAATATATGTATTTAGGCATGTCCTGAAGTTTCACTGAAAAATTCCACCATTTTCTCCATGTTTCCCCATTTTTCCCTGCATTTCCGGTTATCGGCGATATTATCGGCGATAACGATATTATATCTTTATCTCCGGCCAGCGAAACTTGTAGCGACACCGACAACTCGAACACTGGTACGTACCTTATTAAACTTCCACTTCAATGTACCTCAATTTATCCTTACCGTAGATGGAGAAAGAGTATATTGCACTGGATATGGATGAATTTCAACAGTGATAGCATTTCAAAATTGTGCATATATATATACGTACATGTATATATGGGAAATGGTACTATGAGGTCGACCTCATGGGAAGTTCCCATGAGGTCGAGCTGTGTGGGCCCCACCGTGTGTGTTGAACATCAACACTGTGCATTTGATGGGTCATATACGGAACTCAGGTGGGATATCCCAAAAATCATTCGTGCATTTTAGAGAACCACTTGCATTGAACCAGCGTAATTGAATTCTAGCAACAACAAAGTGCTTATAACTTTCATGTTTTGAGATGGAAATTGATGTTCTGATTTAACTTCATTGCAGATTATAGAAGTTAGGAGCCCTTGAGTGGAACAAAGTGGTATTGAGTATTGAGTACAATACTATTCCAACAAGGTGAGTATTGAGTACAATCATTGCATTTTTTTCATGCAGTGATTGCACCATTCATGGGATTTTAGCTGCATTTATTTAGTCCATCCATCTTGTTATCGCAGTGGTTTTGCTGATAGTTGGGTAAGTGCTGGTGTATGTATTTCAGTCGGCATATTTACAGGATTAAAAAAAGCAAAAAGTTTTACTATTTCAGTAATCTTCATACCATTTGTCCAACTACGTTCATTTAGTTCGCGAAGGATTATGGTTAAACCCCAATTTAAACCTGATAAGGGGACTGCTCCTAGTTGGCTTGAAACTTGATTGGATACATTCTTCTTTTCACTTCTCTGATATTCCATTGTATTAAAGAAGTCTTGTACTAAGAAAGATTTGATTCACAACTTAGAAAATCACAAAGCAACAATATTTTTGTGAATTCAAATTCCTCATGTTTGAAGTAACCTTGGATTCAAGCATGGCTTAAACTGAAATTCCTTCAATGCAAAAGAAAAGAAGAAGAAGAAACTTTCTCTACATTCTTCATTTCATTTATCTGATATTCAGTTGTAGTAAAGACGTCTTTTACTAAAAAGATTTGGACGGTGGGAAGTTTTTGTGGATTGAATTCCCTATGTTTGTTTAAATAATGTTGTATTGCTCAATGAAGTTTTCTTTCCTTGCATTCCTCTAGTTTACATTCAATCCAAACAGGCCTTTATGGTACAGTCGCTTTACCTTTTAATTCCTTTTTGTTTGGTGCTAATGAGATGCTTATACTGCCAATAAAAATAAATAAATAAATAAAAGGAAAAGAAAAAAAAAGATCTGTTTTGGCATCATTGCCATTTGGAATCCAACAAACAAACAGTTAGCTAGCACAAATTCAGAGATCCTCTGAGATTGGAGGATCCCAAATAACACTTTGGATTCTTTTCAACTGAATGTGGTCTGCCGTTGTATTTTCTTGTTAACTTTCAATTCCTAGATTGGGGTCAAGTTGTGTTGTTTATTAATTTCAAGAAGGGGCATCCCTTTCTTGTTATGCTTTGTGGTGTAATCCCTTTTTGTTTGGTGCTAATGAGATGCTTATACTACCAATAAAAATATGTAAATAAATAAAAGGAAAAGAAAGAAGAAAAGGATCCGTTTTGGCATCATTGCCATTTGGGATCGAACAAACATATAGTTAGCTAGCACAAATGCAGAGATCTCCTAGATTAGAGGATCCCAACTAACCTTTGGACTCTTTTCAACTGAGTGTGGTCTGCCATTGTATTTTCACGTTAACATTTAATTTCTAGGCCATTGTTTGGAGAGTTAGGATCTTCTAATCGAAGAATTTTCAGGGCATGCCCCATTCCCCCATTCATAGTGGAGCCAATTGGATCAATGCTCTGAATCACTGAACGATGGGCTGATGTGTATGGGATTCTAATAGTCAGTAAACTATACATTTGTTCATGGGCCGTACAGTTCCTCTTCACAGAAATGAAGTCAAGGAGTAATTAACATTGATTTCCCTTTTTGTTTTCCTTAACTCATTGATTATAATCATTTCTTGTTATCAATTATATTTCTATTTTCAACATAAATGTATTCTATTACCTGTGTATTCTCTTTATTGACTCATCAACCAAATTGGAGTTCAAGTTAACTCAGTTCAGCAGCTCTGAATACCAAGTCCAAACTGAGTCATCAAACTTGGCAAGTTTTCATTATTTGAATGAGTGGAACTTGGGAATATACACGCACTGCACCAAATTTGTAAATGAAATCCTTGGCAACTTTTGTATTCTCCATTCTTTATTATCTTCTCATAAAATGAAAAATTTAAAAAGAAGAAGTTTTGATGTTGTTGTCATTCAGCAAGGATATCGTTTTAGAAGCATTCATCTGAAGAAATCTGTTTGTATTGCAGGCTATTGCATCAATGATGCGGGCACATGAAGCAGACCCAACGAACCTGGAAGTGCTTCTTGCTCTTGGTGTGAGTCACACTAATGGTTAGTGACTGATTACCCATGTAGTTGCTGTGTGTAGAAGCTAGCAGACTGTGTTAAAGATGGTCCATTTTACTGAGCCTGGAGTCCTCTAAATTTCTGTTCACAATCATATGCCTGTATATGGTGGTTGTTACATATCAAAATATCTTTGAGCTTTTCAGACTAATTTTTCTGCCACACTTTCTTTTCTAATGTTTTAGCTACATATTGCTATGCATTTGCTGAAAATTCTGTTCTGCAGTTTCTACAGTTAGAGACTGAATGGTGTGATATACATTAACAAAATGTCGTGCTTTGGTGGCGCGCTGGTGCTAGTGTTACGTCGAGTACTCAAAAAAACTTGCTGAATCAACTTGCCTCAATATTGACTGATTTCCAAAGCAGGTGCTAACCAGCTTTATAAAATCCAAAATACTAGATTGAGTACTCAAGCATCTAGTCTGAGTCAAGTTTTGAGTTTTTAAATCTTGGATGTGAGGTCCTAATTTCATTTACATACAATGAATGTATAGTGTGTTCTTCAATGATATTCATCTATAAATTGCTTTTTATGAAGATTTCATATTTCAAATTATTGGGTACCACAATTTTCTTAAATTGATTATTATTTTTAAAATTTACCATTCTACTTTTCTTTCTTCAACCCATTTAAAAATAATTTAGTTTTAAAATGTCCTGATCATCTTGTAAAACATATTTCAATTGTAGGCTGTCGGAGTTTTGAACTTTTGAATTTTTTGTGGATGAGTCACCCAATCACCCAGTGGCTACTAAGAGTGTGCATAAGAAAGACTAGAAGTGGAGAATTCTTCTATTATTCCATGGCTCTAAAGTTTATAAACTTTGCTGGCAATGTGCTCAAACGGGGTCTTTGGTAGTGAGGTGGTTAACAACCGCCCTAAGAGGGGTGCTGAAACTATCAAAATGTCCTCCCATATCAAGCTTTTGACTAGATCAATGAAACCATCAGACTATGTTCAGAGATCCAATGCTTTGATTCCTTGTTGATAAAAGGGATGTCTTTCAATTGCAAATTTGCAATGCCATCTCTGCCATCATGCAATGTGGTATGTGCTGCTATCTAAACATGCCATCCGCAGATCCCTAAAACATGTTCGGACAGCTGAGGAAAGCACCTACAGAAGTTCCCAGGTATGAGTCACTGATTGAAGTTCATGAACATGCTTTGATTCCTTAGTTGGTCAAGGGGATACCTTTCAATTGCAAATTTGCAATGCCATCTCTGCCATTATTTCAACTACTTCAATACGTTCTGTTTGCCCATATGAGTGAGCATATCATTTCTTTATCAGATGCCTTTGGCCCGCTTCCACATTCTGAAACTATGTTCAATATATGGTATCAGGATTGTTTGAAGGGATAGGTGCTTCCAATCTGCAAGTGGCATAGAAGTAGATGTATCAAGTTAAATTGTCCAAATTATTGGTACCCAATGTAGATGTATCATGAACCAAAAAAATAAGCCTATTTGATTATCTGCTTATCAGATTGATGGACATTTATTGGATGGTTAAAAATGAAAAATCTCCAACTGTCCTATTTCGGCAAACAAATGTCTGTGAATCAGAGATTAGGATTGTTCAACCAATCTGATCTTGTTACTTTTTCAGGTGTGTTCTTGCAGAGCTTTTCCTTCAGGGGCAACCGTTGTTTGTATGAGGATATCTACTTATAATTTAATATTTTCAACTAATAACCAGGATATTGTTACTGAAAGAAATCAGTTCAGGTGCACCATCTATCGTTATAATTTCTATATTGAATTTATAGATAAATTATTCAGCATAAAGAAAAAAGAAATTGGAGAAATATGGCTGTAGGACTTCATATACTGTCTGTGTTTTTTTTTTTTTTTTCAGCATCGAAGAATTTATACCGCTGCTAAGGAAGCGCATGAATGTTCTGAATCCCTACGTCTGCCAATTTTTGGTGGGATGGAACACTGTACTGGACAGTGTTCCTGATATTGATATGCTTGGTTTTCTTCCAGATTTTCTTGATGGTAACTGTGCCTTAGTGACATTTAACAAACTCCTTTTAGCTATATCTTAAATTGTGACTTGAATTTACATGCCAACTCATAGGGCATCAAATGTTCAGGTTTGTTCAACATGTGAAGTGATTCCAGCCATGAAATATGGCAACAGGCTGATTCCGCACTTTCTGAATTTCTCCAGGGGAAAAATAAAAAACTTTCCAGTAAGACTTCAATTCTCCATGTGGGGCATTTCTTATATCTTATATAAGAAACTTGATGATTTTCTTCCTTACAAGACATTATCAAAACATTTTTCCATTTTTTTTTTTTTTTGGTTTCCCCTAGTTAATGGCTTAATCTAGACAAGAAAATGCTGTTAGATAGTTCTTTTTACGAGCACAATGGTGGTAGAGATCCATATTTATTTGACCAAGCATTTTAAAAAGAAAAGATTTCCTTTTAAATCAGTATGGTTCATTTGTTTGTAAATTTTCTGACTTAAACAGTGCTACTCTGAACTCTATAGATTATGGTCGCATGGCTGAAATGTTGGTACAGAGGCAGCTTCTTCCAATGAATTTACCCGTCTGTGTGCTGTCACATGGGTAGGGAGATAGGCTTAGCTTAAAATTCATTAGCAGTCTGTCATGTTATAGTGTCTCTATTTCATTTCACCTCCCTAGTATATTGTTCTGCTTTATGTTCTGTTGCGAAAGGATGAAGTTTCTTTGTTTGATGGCTAATTATTTGAAATAGACCAAGTAGCTCCTGCTGGTTGTAATTCCGTCGGATAGCTAATTTCTCTTTTGCTGTTTTGCTGTATAGATAAATGAATTTGTAAAACTTGGTGGAGACCAGCTTGTTCCTTATTATGCTGATATTCTGGGAGCCATTTTGCCTTGCATATCTGATAAAGAGGCTATAAAATGGGTAGTGGCAGGCTATGAAATTGTTTTTTTGTGTTTTCTTCTTCCTTTATTTAGTATATTGTATTTACTCTAGTGTTACAACCTGAATCCTAGGAAAGGAATGATGATTCAGTTGTTAATATCTGTCAATAGAATAGGTAGTTGAAATCTGACCGTTGGCAGCATTAAGAAGGGTTGTATGCTTGCTATGATGCTCTAATGCCACACTTATTTTATTCTCAGTTTGGAGCTCCAGTACAGAGTAAAAATTTAACCAGCCAGCAGGATGCAACTCATGCGAATCTATCTCGTCCATCTAATCCTGACAATTCCAACTCTGAGCTAAACTTCAGTCATCATCATGATCAAAGTGCAGATAGGCCCATTAACCAAGCTGTGCCTGAGCAGGAGAAGAATTTTGAGTCTAAAAAGGATCCAGCATGCATTACATCTGCCATGGGTGAGAGTGGAAATAGCAGTTTATGCAATGGTAGCTTTATTCATCTTAACAGCAGTGGTTGTGGGAGTGTTTGTGATGGCAATAACAGGAATGTCACTGCAGCTTCTGCTGTTGGAGCCACTGCAGAGAGTGGGAATGGCGTGGAGCTCATCCCTCATGATAGAATGAGGGTAGTTGATTATCAGCCGCACCCTCCTCAAAGAGAGGTGGCCTTGACCAAATTCCAATTAAAGAGGAAAGACATGCTATGGGAAGAAGGTACCCTAATGCTATATAATAATAATTTTTCCATTCAAATGCATATGGGACATCGATGAGGAGGGGAATTGTGGTACATGTGCTTACATGGAACAGGCTATGAGCCATTCATCAGGTGGGGACTGCTCTATCATGCCTGACTAAAAGATCAGACTAGTCCACTCATCAGGTGGCTGCATGTGTACTTTTGTTGTGTACTCGTTTTTTTCACCAATCATGCACTTTTTCATACAATTGGCCCACCCAAAATTGAGTGGAGCATCCTTATTTTTTGGCCCGGGCTTCTTTCACAACGGGACCTACTGATGAATGGCCATAGTCTCCAACAGGTGTACAACAATGGCATGAATTCTGTGAATCACCTGTTCAACATCTCCTCAGAATTTGTTCTATTTGGTGGGCCCTTAATAATATTACTATGTCATTGGCTGTGTATATGATCTGCAATCAACAATCATTAATGTGAACCGTCTTCACAGGTTCAATACCAAAGCAGGAAAAGACTTGCAAAGCGGCATCCCCGGGTGAAAGGACAGTTTTGTTCGCCAAGTTCACTCCGATCCTCGCCATCCATCTGTAGAAACGGATGGTTATCGCTATGATTCAATGGCTGCACAGTTGCATGCTTTGTTAAATGGTTGCACCAGTGCCCATCTCCCAATACCAACGGTCGAAGATCTTTGACCTCACGAATTGAGCCAAACTGACGGTAAGTTTCTAGTGTGGAAATTCAATATTGCGGCGATCCTTAAGAAACTCTTACATTCATGCAAATTGGTAGTTGAAAGAGCGAGGAATCAATGACAAGAAAATTTCAGTCGGTGAGACAAGCACCATTCACATCTCTCTGCTGTTGTTTCTTACAACTGTCTTCCGTCCACTGTAAATCGCGATGAGTTTTATAATTTCCACATGACCTGTTGTATCCCGTTCTATTGTGTAAGGAGGATGTCTTATTCTTTCTATTGTCAATACATGTATGTGATTTAAAACCGTTGGCAACATTCCTTTCCTAGGATTCAGGTTGTAAAACTAGGGTTGGGTTTGAAACCGTTTTTGAAAGCTGACCGTTGGCAACGGAACGGTTTAAAACCGTTCCTAAAATACCATCTCTAAAATTTAAAACACTACCAAAAACGGTTTTGAACCGTTCCTTATTTTTGAGAACGTTTTAAACCGTTCCTAAATGACAATTTTGGTTTAGTGCTCGTGCATGTGGAATTTTGGGTGATGGTTATCTTGGACTTCTTCAGGATTGATCCTAGGTGGTAAATAGTCAATGCCCCAGCTGAAAATAACTGCTATTTGGTGATGCTCCTTTTAGATTGCGGAAACTGAATTAATCTTGTTGATATGGGAGAGTGGGATTGGGGGAGTGGTTAGAGGCGGAAATGGGTTGATTGCTTTCTTGTTCTCAGGAAATGTGAGTGAGGGTGGCGCAAGTAAAGCTAAGGTTGTTGCTTTGAGAGAAGGGCTTCACCCTTTGGCTTCAAATTCTTTTTGGTCCGCTAATAGAGACCCTTGGGTTGTGCCTGGGCCTAGGTTTTGTCAAATCTTCTATTGAGGTGTTGATTACTAAATGTGTTGGGGTAGGGCTGTCCTGATCTGGCTTGTCAAGGGCCTTGAAGGGGATGCTGAGTCATGGTGTTTGGTCTTGTGTTTGTTGAAAAATCTAGTGACTTTACATGGTTACAGAAGGAAGTATAATTCAAGAATGACAAATTGCATTGGCTGGAGCTAACAAACAATGTTTGCTTTAGATGGAATTGATGAATAATGGTGGCCCATTGCTTCATGGAAATGCCTTGATCAACCCTCGAGGAATCAGGTGGAGTGGAGGATTCTATCAGCGGTTGGAGAGAGAGCTTGTTTGAAGTGCTTTAGGCAAACATCTGTGTCGAATTCAGCTTGTAATGCTTCACCTGTTGGCTTTTCCTATCGGCGTGGTTTTAGCAGTTGACAATAAGTCCACCATGTGTGGCACGATGCTGGAAATCGAGCCACCTTTCAGGAGTTAAATGAAAGAAAAGAGCTACTATTATTAGATGAGGAAGTTTTGTGGGCCATACGCAGATTGGTGACCGTCAAAGGTGAAGCCTGATACACCGAGTGTGCCACCTTTTCTTCATCTATAAGAACTTATGTCGTGCCACGTCAGATACAGAGGGGGAAAGTTGTCTCTGTTGACAGTTAAAACTCCTCCTGAGTTGTGCTTTTGAAATTCATGTCGGTGAGTAACGGTCAAGTATTTTGTGTGTTTGATCTTGATGAGGTGATTAGAAAATGTTGTTTACTCTGCTGTTTTTTTTTTTTGTTTTTTTTGTCTTGAAGTAGCCATTGGAAGGAACTGGACCACTGGAGCAAGCCCGGCGGGTATCGAGGACATGGGGAGCACTCAAACAAATGCATTGATTTTGATGAGATGATTAGAAAATATTATTTATTCTGCTGTTTTTTTTTTTTTTTTTGTCTTGGAAGTAGCCATTGGAAGGAACTGGACCACTGGACCAATGAATTGATGAGAAACCCATCAATCGAAGTGAGAGAAGACCATTAGGGCCCGTTTGGACGGGGGGATTGAAAGGGAGTAGGGTGTAATGGGGTGGATTGCACAGAAACCGATACTCTTAAATGCAAGTCAGTGGATTGTCTCCAATCCTACTGTATTGGATGATCCAACGTCTAACGGATGGGTTTGTTTGGACGACCGAGTGTATCCAGCGTCCTGCACAATGCTTGATAGAGAGAGAGATGAAAGAGGAGAGAAAGAAACTGCTTGGAGAGAGATGGGTGTTGTGAGAAATGTTATTAAAGAAGGAGAAGGAGAAGGAGGTAAAAGAGGGAAGAAGATGGAGTGGGAGCAGTAGCAGCAGCAGCAAAAAACAGGGCTTGCGTAATCCGATACATGCTTTTGCCCTGCGACGTTGATGGGGCCATGATCATCGATGGTTTGAGGAATCCACACTGTCCATCAGCTCCATGATGAAAGTTCAGCTAGAGAGGGCCAGTTTTGGATTGCTTCTGACACGGCCTACTTGATTTTCCATTTTGTCGTCCATCCTACGTTTTGACGGTAAAAATCCAATACATGTTACTTCTTGAAAAATTTTCACCTAGGTCGTGATTAGTGGGCCTGTAGGACTCTGATGGACGATCCGGATCGGACCTTTAAATGGAGGCAAAGGTCCTTCAAAAAAGTTCTTACATGCCCGGTTCTCTCTCTCTAGATTATCTCCCGCCACCACTCCCTCCGAATCCAGCAGTGAATACTCCGGACTGCCATCTGCATTATCTCCTCGCCCTGCCAAACACGTAGTCGCCCGTACACCTTTGGATTAGACAAGCTAATCCCATTTACTACCACCTACTCCCTTCCAATCCCTCCGTCCAAACGGGCCCTTATGCATGCTTGGTTGATCTATGTGGACGGGCTGGACGGCTTGAGGAGGCTGTGGAATTCATCGGCTGACTAAAGAATAAACCATCTGCGTGCGTGTGGGGGGCACTTCTAGGTAGGTGTAGTGTCCATGAGAATATGAGGATAGGAAAACATGCAGCTAAGCAGCTCTTGGAGGTGGAGCCCACCAATGATGGGGACATACTTATTATTATCTAATATACATGCATCAACTGGTAAATGGAAAGAGGCAGCTAAGATGAGATTGAAGATGAAAGACCAAAGATTGAAAAAGCAGCCTGGGTGTAGTTGGATTGAAGTAGGTAATAGGGTCCATGTATTTGTGATTGGTGATAAGTCTCATGGCCAAGCCAAGGAGATCTATTATTTGCTTCAAGATCTTCATCAAAAGATGAAAAATGCAGGGTATATTCCTAAGAAGGATTATACAGTTAATCATGATTTTTTAGTAATTAAATTAATCAGTATTCCGTCATGATAGAGTTCCTTGAATTTGTTTATGTGTGCAACTTTAAGCGGAATGTACACACAGAGAATTGTATGTGCTGTGAGAGGATATGTGCACAATGTCTCCTAGTATGTGCATTGCGCACTGAATTCTTGCCTTTTATTTATTTAGCTAAGCACTCAAAATGAAAGGTATCATATAACAGTAACGATGGTCGTAACAACCATTACTAGTATCCTTACGATATGAGATGTAATGGGCGTTATGGTCTTTATTATTATTATTATTATTATTATTATTGTTATTATTATTATTATTATTTTTGTTGTGGTTGTTGTTGTTGTTGTTATTATTATTAGCATTATTATTATTATTATTATTGTTGTTGTTGTTGTTGTTATTATTGTTATTATTATTATTGTAGTTGTTAGTATTATTATTGTTGTTATTATTATTATTGTTATGATTATTATTATTATTATTATTATTGTTATTATTATTATTATTATTGTTCTTATTATTTTTATTATTTTTATTGTTATTATTATTATTATTATTATTATTATTATTATTATTATTATTGTTATTGTTATTATTATTATTATTGAAGCCCCTCTTAAAAAACCTTTATTTGCTCCATGATGAGTCGTTACAAGGCTATTGCTAGTATAGGTGTCATAATGGCAGTTACGGGTCATTTTTTCCATGACAGCTGATATAACCCCGTGATGTGTAACAGTTGCCCTCATCTATAAGAACTTATGCCGTGCCACGTCAAATGCAGAGGGGGAAAGTTGTCTCTGTTGACAGTTAAAACTGTTCCCAAGTCGTGCTTTTGAAATTGATGTCGGTGAGTAGCAGTCAGATATTTTATGTGTTTGATCTTGATGAGATGATTAGAAAATGTTGTTTACTCTGATGTTTTTTTTTCTTCTTTGGTCTTGAAGTAGCTATTGGAAGGAACTGGACCACTAGAGCAGACCCGGCGGGTATCAAGGACATGGGGAGCACTCAAACAAATGCATTAATCTTGATGAGATGATTAGAAAATGTTGTTTACTCTTCTGTTTTTTTTTTTTTTTTTGTCTTAGAATTAGCCATTGGAAGGAACTGGACTACTGGAGCAGGCCCGACGGGTATCAAAGACATGAGGAGCACTCAAAGAAAAGCAATGCATTAGAAGATGGTTTCGGAGTAGATCGTAGGGTGAAGATACTCCGATATCTGAAAGGTGGTGGGTAATGATCATGGGCCCCACCTACTGTTGTGTCAGGGAAAACAGAGTTCTATCAGGTGTTTGTTAGCTCTACTAGGAAACATCTGAACCACTAAGCTAACATTCCTTATAAGGATTATACCAATTCATGTGTTCTTACTAATTACTGCAAAAGAGACTTTCTCCAGTTAACACCTTTGAGGATTACAAAATGGATAGGCACAGAAAGAGGTCCCACCAACGGTCCATTTTGTGGTCATTACGGTCGGCAGCAGCGATCAACCAACCTATCCATGGCAGGTTATAAGATGACTGGTCCAGAACCTATACCTGTGCTGAGTATCAGGACTACTAGTAGGAAGGAAATGGAAATGACTTCATGAGCACAGGTACCAGCAGTACCCATATAAAAAAATGGCAACTTCTGCTGATGTTCGTGTGTATATATATATATGATCCATCCAATTTTTTTACCACATTGCAGTTGACACATGAGCTGAATTGCAGCTGTTAAATAGTCATTGGACAATCCTAGTTAGAGTCAGTATGGGAATTGTACAACCATGAATCGTGTGCTGTATGAGTTCTCAAACTGACGACTCAAAGGGACCTGGGGTTTCATGGGTGCTGCATCACATGGATAGTTAAGATTTTGCACTTATACCAGAGGAGAAGTTTTGAAAAAGTTCTCATGGGTTCCCGTGAGAACCGATGCTCTCTCTCTCTCTATTTATAAATAGAGAGGAATGCATGTTGGCCCAAAATCCACCCCATGAAACTCAGGGCCTAACTTTTACCCCATCGAAAACTTTGGTCAGTCATGGCAAAAGAGAGACGAATTGAAGGAGGAAACTGTTTTTTTTTCATGGCCCACCAAAGTTTTGGATCATAGTGAAAGTCCGACCCTGCGAGTTTCATGGGGTACTACAACACATAGATGGTTCAGATTTTGGTCCCACATCATGTGTGATGAGTTCTAAAAAAGTTTTCATGAATTCTCAATTATCGTGAGAACTTGTGCGCAGGTGAGCATATATACATATATATATATATATATATATAGAGAGAGAGAGAGAGAGAGAGAGAGACATGTTTGATCGGTCAAACCAAAAGGACTTGGTATCTTGTAATGGGATGATCGCTGCATATGCCCACCACAGTTATGGCAGAGAAACGATCTGTTTGTTTGATGAGATGAGGGAAAATGGATTCAAACCCGATGATGTCACCTACGTCGGAGTGTCATACGCATGTAGTCACTCGAGCCTAGTTGATGAAGGGATAGAGTATTTCAATGAATTAATGAGAAACCCATCAATCGAAGTGAGAGAAGACCATTATGCATGCTTGGTTGATTTATATGGATGGGCTGGACAGCTTAAAGAGGTTGTGGAATTCATCGACCGACTGAAGAATAAACCATCTGTGTGCGTGTGGGGGGCACTTCTAGGTGGGTGTAGTGTCCATGAGAATGTAAGGATAGGGAAACATGCAGCTAAGCAGCTCTTGGAGGTGGAGCCCACCAATGTTGGGACATACTTATTATTATCTAATATATATGCATCAGCTGGTAGATGGAAAGCGACGGCTAAGGTGAGATTGAAGATGAAAGACCAAGGATTGAAAAAGCAGCCTGGGTGTAGTTAGATTGAAGTAGGTAATAGGGTCCATGTGTTTATAGTTGGTGATAAGTCTCATGGCCAAGTTAAGGAGATCTATTACTTGCTTCAAGATCTTCATAAGAAGATGAAGAAGGTAGGGTATATTCCTAAGAAGGATTATAGAGTTAATCATGATTTTTTAGTAATTTAATCAGTATTTCATCATGATAGAGTTCCTTGAATTTGTTTATGGGTGCAACTTTAGCGAAATGTACACATAGAGAATTGCATGTGCTATGGGAGGAGATGTGCGCAATGTCTCCTAGTGTGTGCATTACGTACTGAATTCTTGCATTTTATTTATTTAGCTAAGCACTCGAAGTGAAAAGTATTATATAACAGTAACGGTGGTCGTAACAACCATCACTAGTACCCTTACGATATGAACTGTAATAGGCATTATGGTCTTTATTATTATTGTTGTTGTTGTTGTTGTTGTTATTGTTGTTGTTGTCGTTAATAATAATAATAATAATAATAATTATTATTATTATTATTATTGTTGTTGTTATTGTTATTATTATTATTATTATTGTTATTGTTATTATTATTAGTATTATTCTTGTTATTATTATTATTGTTATGATTATTATTATTATTATTATTATTATTATTATTATTATTGTTATGATTATTATTATTATTATTATTATTATTATTGTTGTTGTTATTATTATTATTATTGTTGTTGTTGTTGTTGTTATTGTTGTTGTTATTATTATTATTATTGTTGTTGTTGTTATTATTATTATTGTTGTTGTTGTTGTTGTTGTTGTTGTTGTTGTTGTTGTTGTTGTTATTATTATTATTATTATTATTATTGTTATTGTTATTGTTATTATTATTATTATTATTGTTGTTGTTGTTGTTGTTGTTGTTGTTGTTATTTTGTTATTATTATTATTAGTATTATTATTATTGTTGTTGTTGTTGTTGTTGTTGTTGTTGTTATTATTATTGAAGCCCCCCCTTGAAAAACCTTTATTTGCCCCATAATGAGTCGTTATAAGGCTATTACCAGTATAGGTGCCATAGTGGTAGTTACGGGTCATTTTTTCCATGATGGCTGATATGACCCCGCGATGTGTAATAGTTGCGTCATTACCTTTACATAATGGCCTTCGTGGTCTCGTAACGGCACACCATACCTAGAACGGATCTCATATCTACTATGTGATTGGGTCCAACTGTAAGTCTTGATTAGTCAGAGTCGCTTGGCCCGTCTTGGCCTAGTGATTAGAAGCTTCTCTTTTTAAGTAGAGGTCGTGGTTTTAGGGTGATCCAGACTGATTTGGTGGTCATGGTCATATCCTTAATTTCGAACTAGGTCGAGTTGACTCGAAGACTCGACTCAAAAATAATAAATAAATAAAAACAACAATAACAACAACAACAACAACAACAACGTGGTTGAATAGAGTTGCAAGTGCTTGCCCTAATGGTAACTGCTTTCCAAGCTCTGGAACTAGGTTGTCTATTTGAGCTTGAAGAAGAGGTTGACTAGGTGAGTGACTCGGTCAAGTCATGTAGAGTTAGCCTAAGTTTACAGGGGGTGACTTAGTTGATTCACCCGAACCAGCGATATGGGTGGTACCCTGACTGTGGGGCCCACCTCAATGTATGTGTTGTATATCTACACTGTATATTCATTTTGCCAACTCATTTTATAGCATGAGCCCAAAAATGAAGCAGATACAAATCTCAGGTGGATAAGGTTAGGGGTGCACACGGGTCGATTCGGTCTGGTTTTCGGGTGAAACCGAAACCGAACCGTTCCTAACGATTCTCAAATATTGGAACCGGAATCGGACTGTTAACACCCTAGAACCAAACCGGAACCGGACCGTGAAGAATGGTTTGGTCCCGGATCGGATCCACGGTTCTGGGCTTTTAAAAATCTAGCCCAGTTAGTTGATTTTTTTTTTAAAAAAAATTAAAATTAAAAAGAAGATGAATTAGAAGAAAAAGAATAATTTTTTGGGCTACATTAGTACTCTAAGTCATACGATCGGTTGTCTAATAATATTTATTTTGTATCCTCTTCTATAAGTTAATGTGCTAATTTTCATATAAAATGATCAACATGGCGTTGCCAAGATTTTTTACGGATAGGATTTTTATGCATATGAAATGTTGGTACAAAAACATGGATGCATCATAACTCATGATACACAGCTGCTGTATAGCCTGTATCTAATTATTTCTCGCATCGCAGATTCCGACCAACAGGATCATTCATAAAACACCCTTCTACTTCAGACAGATACTCTGTGGATTATAACCATCTACGTACGGATACACTGCTTCCATGGATACTGCCCATAATTCCACAAATCTAGCTGTTCAAATATGGGGCCCACGTATATTGGTCATAATCCTAAAATCACCGTAACTATCAACAAGATGACTGAGAAAAACCCTATAAAGAAAAAAGGAAAGAATCAAAACCTAGAAAGAAAAGGGCATTGACTTAGGCAACTTAGGGTTTTTTTTTTTAAATACATCGGATCCACGGTTCCTGTCATGGATTGGTTCTACGGTTCAGATCAACGGTTCGGTTCGATTCTACAGAACCCTAAACCGAAACCAATCCGTAATCAACGGTTTTCAAAATTTGGGAACCGGAATCGGACTGCTAACACCATGGAACCGGACCAAACCGGACCGATCCAACGGTTCTGGTCCGGTTACATGGTTCCAACAGTTAAATGCGCACCCCTAGATAAGGTCACCGAGACCTGGGTGAAGGGAAAACACTAATATCAAAGCTTTTGTGGGCCATACCAAATATATATATATATAGTTTTTGAAGTCATTCACCACTGTTTCATGTGGTGTGGTCCACCTGATATTTATATCTGCTTACCTTAAAATGAGTTGACAAAATGAATGGACAGCATAGATACAATGCATACAGTGAGGTGGGTCCCATCGTCAGGGTACCACCCACATCGCTGGTTCTAGGGTACCCCAACCGAGTCATGCACGAGTTTACAAGCCGATTCGTCAAGTGCACGTGCCCCACACGTGGAAATGAGTCACACGTGTTAGCTACTATCTTATCTAGAAATCCCCGCTATGTAGATTCCATGCATCTAAAATAAGCAATATTATCAGTAGGTGGGCCACACGTTTACACAGAAGTTGAAACACCAATCAGTTTCATTCAACTGCTCGTTTGTTTTGTGTAGACGTGAATCACGTGATTATCGTCCCACCACAACTTTCCATTTTCACTTAAACTGTTCATTTGTGTAGGTGTGGCCCACCAGATGTTCATATTTCTCATCATGCTTTTCATATATTTATAGTTGCTAAAATTTTGGGAATTTATGTCTTTTTGTTCCTGCACGTTCAATTTTTGGGAATTGAGATTGTGATGGACTGCCTAACCCGACTTGAGATTGGGCTTGGACCTACTTGCTTGGTCGGTGGTCCAATGGGCATGGGCTCAAGTTAATACTACCGATCTACCATGTTGTGGGTGTAACATCCACTCCGTCCATCAGGTGGGCTAGATCATTTTAAAATGAAAGCCCAAAATTCAGGTTGAAGGAAAGCTCATGTGGACCACACCATAGGTAACAGTTGGAATGATAAGTACACCATTGAAACCTTTCTGGGGCCCTACCATGGAAAAGATGGTGCGGTGCCACAAGTTATCGTACCTTTCCTGTAGGTGGTCAGTTCTCATCTCTAGGGATATTTCCGCAGCTCTGAGCTATAAGGGGCCCACCATGATGTATGTGTTACATCAACACCGTCCATTGATTGCACCCACACCCACACACTCAGACCGTAGTGGGATTTCACCACATATGGGTACTCAAAACTCCTGTGAGTCTACCACCGGGGAAAGAGTAAGGACCCACGTGGAAGCTAATTGTACGGTGAAAAATGAAAACCATCCATCCGATGTCCCTATTTCAAAAACAAGAGAGCAATAATCAGAGGTGGTGATTGCTCAGTCAATCTGATTTTGGAGATACCTTGTTTCAACACTTGAGGTCTTGGTATCAATCCCTAGCGGGGGTGGCTAACATGGAGTATCTGTACTGACATGGGTGTGTATTGACAAGCTAACCCGATAATAATAATAATAATAATATATATATTATATATATATATATATATATATGGGAAAAGGTACCATACGCTCGACCTTACCGTGGCATTCCGTAAGGTCGAGCGTTGTCATATTGCTGGCCGTCAGATGGAGGCGGTTTGCATCCAACGGCTGTTGCTTTAACGCCGAATGAAGGAGAGAAACCGGTGATACCGGTTTCATTGTGGCCGAATATGTACACGGCCATGTAAATAGGGCTTTTTTACCCCTTCGATGCAACCATCTCTCTCTCTCCCTGGATTTGGTCGAGCAGCTACATCCCTGTGCAGCCGCCTTCACCCCTCTCTCTCTCTCTCTCTCTCTCTCTCTCTCTCTCTCTCTACCACCACGCAGTGCAGACCTCAGATTGGGCGTTAAAGGTAAGGTCTCGGCATGGATCACACTCTGGCTCTGGATTCGGATCCGAGTTTGGTTCAGGTTCTGGGTCTGGGCATAGATCTGGCTCTGGCTTTGGCTCTGGATCCTGGGTTTGGGCAGTGATTTGGGACGGATTTTTCTTATATTCCACTTTTTCTTTTCTTTTCACTACAAGTGTTTGGCATGATGTTCTTGATAATCTCTTGTTGATAGTTTAACTGGTTGTCATTTACAGTGTTTGTAGTCTCTGTTAAGATTTGTAATTCTTCATTGTATTAATGATGCTGATTATTAGATTTCTTTGATTTAGTTCTTTCTTGTCGATGATTCCATATTATCTGAGAGGGATAGTGTTTATTATCATTTATGTCATGTTGATGTCAGCACCATTATAAAGACATATAAAAAAAGTTGATCTTCATGTTGGGGCCCTCCCTGTGCATGGATCAGATGATCTACAAGTGTGACATGATGGTAGAAAAGATGGAGCTGCATGCCAGGCTACCATGAGGCTGGCTGGATGTAGGTGATCGGTTCTGGTAGTGGGGTTTTTTCTCTGGTAATAAGTGAAGTTGTGCTAGCACAGCATTGGCCATCTCTGTTTTACCAGCTAGAGTTATTTCAAGTCATTTCAATTGGCCATCCAAACGCACTACACATCTCGAATGCTAAGATATATGCCGTTTGTGTGATGGATATGTTTCCATGCTTAGTGGTTGGACGCAAGCACGAGTAATGTGCATTGTTGTAGCTGAGTATTGTGCACGATTAGCCAAGTAGGGCCAGGTCACACTAGGCCTCTTTGCTGGACGGGCTTAAAGGCCAAGCCAGCTACATCAGCGAAATTTTCTTTTTTCTAATAACTTCCTTCTTGCTTATGAAATGAATTAAGAAATTTATAAGGCTGAGTTTGAATGCACAGATGAACTGAATTGCAATAATTAGTTATAAGGTTGAGATTTTTAAATTTTTTTTTTTTTTAATTTCCTGAGAATTAATAGGTTTATCATCCCATCCACATGACACATTGCAGGTTTATGTATTGATCAGGTCCACACATAGACAGATTGCTCACATTTTAAAATAAAAGCCATGAGACAATCCCAATCCATTACTTCTAACTTTTATCCAGCTTATCCCACTGCAAATTTGGGATGAAAAAGTGATAATGCAAAAATCTTGCTAACCGTTTCCACAAGTTCATGGTTAATGGGTTTTAGTTCAACAATGCCAGCAACAATATAGATGTTCAGTGACTGATCAGGCTTTTCAATTATCCAAGGCAACTAAATTGTATTCTTAATATCCTCCATTTTAAGTGGTCAAGGGTCAGGATTTTGTGTTCAGAACATCTCTTGGGATGGTGAAGATTGGTTGATTTGGGATCCTAATTCTAACTGATAAGCCCGTCCAGCAAAGAGGCCTAGTGTTACCTGGCCCTACTTGGCTAATCGTGTACAATACTTAGCTACAACAATGCACATTACTCGTGCTTGCGTCCAACCACTAAGCATGGAAACATATCCACCACACAAACGGCATATATCTTAGCATTTGAGATGTGTAGTGCGTTTGGATGGTCAATTGAAAGGACTTGAAATAACTCCAGCTGGTAAAACAGAGATGGCCAATGCTGTACTAGCACAGCTTCACTTATTACCAGAGAAAAAACCCCACTACCAGAACTGATCACCTACATCCAGCCAGCCTCATGGTACCTGGCATGCAGCTCCATCTTTTTTACCATCATGTCACACTTGTAGATCATCTGATCCATGCACAGGGAGGGCCCCAACATGAAGATCATCTTTTTTTATGTCTTTATAATGGTGCTGACATCAACATGATAAATGATAATAAACACTATCCCTCTCAGCTAATATGGAATCATCGACAAGAAAGAACTAAATCAAAGAAATCTAATAATCAGCATCATTAATACAATAAAGAATTACAAATCTTAACAGAGACTATAAACACTGTAAATGACAACCATTTAAACTATCAACAAGAGATTATCAAGAACATCATGCCAAACACTTGTAGTGAAAAGAAAAGAAACAGTGGAATATAAGAAAAATCTGTCCCAAATCACTGCCCAAAGCCGGGATCCAGAGCCAAAGCCAGAGCCAGAGCCGGATCCATGCCCAGACCTAGAACCTGAACGAAACTCGGATCCGAATCCAGAGCCAGTGCATGATCCATTCCGAGACCTTACCTTTAACACTCAATCTAATGTCTGCACTGCGTGATGGTAGGGAATGAGGGAGAGAGAGAGAGGGAGAGAGAGAGAGGGGTGACGGTGGCTGCACAGGGATGTAGCTGCTCGACCAAATCCAGGGAGAGAGAGAGACGGTTGCGTCGAAGGTAAAAAAGCCCTATTTACATGGCCGTGTATATATTCAGCCACAGTGAAACCGGTATCACCGGTTTCTCTCCTTCATTAGGCGTTAAAGCAATAGCCGTTGGATGCAAACTGCCTCCATCTGACAGCCAGCAATAGGACAGCACTCGACCTCATGGAATGCCACGGTAAGGTCGAGCATATAGTACCTTTTCCATATATATATATATATATATATATATATATATATATATATATATATATATATATATATATTGGGACTGACTACAGTGGGTTCCACAGTTTAGTCCGTTTATGCATGCCACATGTACAATTTATGAGTGCCCGTGTATCAAGTATCATGCGCTGCCAGATGATGAGAAATGCCCTCCCCCACATTCAATCACCGTCCAATAATGAGTGGGCCATTGTTTCAGCAAGTTAAAGCGCTACCGTACAACTAATTTTGATTTTCTAAGCATCTGATAGGTATGTTGGTCCACACATCCCATCACCGTCCAAATTTGTGTTCATAAAATCCACCCCGTTCATCAGGTGTGCCACCCCATGTTTACCCTAATCCCAAAAAATTAAGCCGATCCAAAAATCAGGTGGGCCACACCATAGAGAAAAAGTGTAAAATTATGCCTAAACCTCTAATTCACGGTGTGTGGTCCACCTAATTTTTTTAGTAGCGAGATTTTTTGTAGCCAACCTAAGTTTTGAGAGGGCCATCCATGTGGGCCTTAGGCAGATGAAAAACGAACACCATCCAATGAAAAACTTTTGACATGGTAAATCATTTTCACATGGATGAATAGTTTAGGGTGTGTTTGTTGGGAGTGTATAATATCATATTATTTACCTTAATGGGACATGTACTTTATTTGTTTTCGAATGGCCGAGCGACGCATTCCACGTGCGCGAATATGGACTCGAACCAGTTTTCGTCATCGATTGTAGAGTACCTGCTGATGGCTATTCAACGTCTGGTCTCATCTCTTTGCTGTATCACATTGAAGAGGGATAGAAGTCGAAAATACACCATATCAATCTGTTCGTTGGGAGAACGGGCGATGCTATAGTCCTTCGTCTCCGTAGATCATCTCCCTTACCCTGCATGTCGGAGATGAACTTAGATTACTCCCTCTCTTAGACAGACTTCATCTTATAGTGGCTATAGTACCTTGCTGTCACCTTCCTCTTTGCAAACTGGCTGTCCGTGCTTCTCAGTTCAACTGCGCAGTGCACTTGCTTCAGGTATGATCCTCCTTCCTCTGAAAATCGGTTTGGATTCATCCAACGTCCTTTACCAAGATCGTATGCTTTCTCTATATGGTCAGGCGTATACACCCTCACTGTATACACCCTATTTCCCATCTCTATGCATATACGGGCGATGGTGGGGCAATCTTCTCCTGACGAATCTAATATCGGTTTTGATAGAAGATTCCGCTGAACACTGGAAGTTTGGAAATGATGGGTGCATGACACCCATCTGTTTGCGGAAGGCCATATACAGTTGGTGTCTGTACCAACGAATCTTTCCATCAGATGGAAATGCCCTGTATTACATAAAATTCTTTTCTGAGATTTCAAAACCATTCCTGAACGACATTTCTTGTCTTCGAATCTGTCGTTTTTGGAGAGTAAGCATTATCTCATAAGGAACTGCACAGTCTAGGTTGATCTCAAATAGAGGTATTTCTGTACTGTTTGTAACTTATTTCATATCTTGTGAGTATGATGTTAATAGTTTTGATATATCAATATGTTCGGCACAAGTTAAAAATTGTAAGATGAAAGAAAAAAAAAATTCATAAGCCTGAAACATGTGGTTTAGGTGTTACTATGAAATCTGTGTACATCTTCTTTTGATGCTGTTTACATGCTTCACATATCAATCTGACTTAAAACAACAAAAAATTTTCAGAGGTATAATCTGTTGTTAACTCTGTTGTACTCTTTATAATTCTGTCATGATCTGCTGTTAAAAGAATCTATTCTAATATCTTCATTAACTGATTGAAGAACCAAATGGTTCATGTACTCTTTCTAACTTCGTGTACAAGAATCACTTGATGTTAACAGTTTTCATGTCTCAATACTGTTTAGTAGAGAGTAGAAAATTCTCAGAGGATAAAAAAATTATCGCCGAGCCTGAAACATGTGGTTTAATAGTTATTATGATTTTTGTGTACATCTGTTTTTTCTGCTGTTTACATGCTTCACGTATCAATCTGAGTTAGAACAAGAAAAAAATTTTGTTGTATGATGTGTTCTTAATTCTGGTGTACATCTTATAATTTTCCACTTATCTGATGTTAAAATATTATATTCTAATATAATCATTAACTGTTTGAAGAACCAAGTGGATCATGTATTCTTTGTAACTTTGTATACATCTTATTAAATTGATTTATACTGTTTTGATGTATCAATCTGTTCAGCAGCAAGTTAAAAAATTGTCTCCTAAAAAAATAACTGATGTAAGAAATAAGTGTTTAATCTGTTATTTGTATCTTCCTATACATCTTCTAATTCTGTTGTTATCAGATGGAATGTATCAATCTCTTCACTGACGATAATACATATCCTAGTAAAAATTAGCATGTTTTGATCAGTTATTATGTAATCTTTTTTTTTTAAAGGCCTACAAGAAGAAAACAAAAAAAAAATGTTTGAATAAACAAGTATATTATCAGTTATTTTGAATTGTACAAGTTTGATGTAGTATGTATATATGTTTATATACAAGTCAAATTTACATTTTCTTCTAATTGTAAATCAGATCAATTTTTCGAGTTCCCTTTAAATTGTCATGGCTTTCGAAAGTGCGGAATATTCCGATGATAGATCATTTGGCAGTGATTGGCATGAGAGTGAAATAGCCGCTGCCATAACCACCATTGCAGCTGCAGTAACTGTAATGGGAACAGCTGCATATTATCGTCGTTACTATATAAAGGCTAAACCCAATGAAAGCCAGATTGAGAGGGATAGGTTCAAAAACCGAATTATACCTAAAAGCGATACTGAGTGTCTTGCGCAGCTGAGGATGGGTAGGGACAAATTTTTTGAATTATGTTAGCTGTTGAGGGATCGAAAATTACTTTCCGATAGCAGGAGATGTAGCATGGAGGAGCAGGTTGTAATGTTTCTTCATACTGATGCACTCACCCGTCGCCCTGACTGTTTTCTTATTCTACATGGTAATTGCGTATAAGGGGTGATTGTTTTTTCTGTAGGTAATCATGTGTGATAGATATCTAAAACATATCTTACAATTACGTAGGAAAATATTATATTGTTGACGCTGAATATGCACATTCGCTTAGATTTATAGCACCCTATCAAGGTGTGCAATATCACTTGAACAAGTTTCATACTGGAAGGAAACCTGCCAATAAAAAGGAACTTTTCAATTATCGTCACGCACAATTGCGAAATGTCATAGAGCATTCATTTGGCCTTTTAAAAAACAGTTTTCCTATTTTACGTACTCCTCCTCAATTCAAGTTTATAACGCAAGTGAAAATTGTTATAGCTTATTGTGTCCTTCATAATTTCATTTGTGTTAGTGGTAATGATGGACTGGCTGAGGTAGTTGAGGACAGTGGGGACAATGCAATGGATGTTGCACTATCCCCTGTAAATGTATCCTCAGTAGATGAAGGGCAAGCGTTAGATCGGTTGACGGATCGCGCACGTGATGAGTGGATAAGGAAGAAAGACGAGATTGCTGAGAGAATATGGAATAACAGTCTTCCACGCACAAGACAACGGACTTCTGTGTCCTAATTTTTGTAAAGATCCGTTTAGTTGAAAGTGGGAATATTTTCACATATTTTCACCAAGTTTGGGATATTATGTTTAATTTTCGTGTTGAATGTCCTTATAACTGCCTATGACTCATTACGATAATGTATTGTTTGACTGTAGCTGTTATATCTCTATTTACATTTTCTACTTGTAGGTTCTATGAATTTTCTAAGAAGCACTTTCAAGGACCCGAGAAAGAAAGATGTGGAGTCATCACCTTTAAAGAAGGGTGTTGCTTCAAACCATTGCCCGAGTTCACCGACTGAATTAGTTGGAACTCCTAAAAAAAGCATACGCCCTCCCTCAAAGGGCCATCCCCGAAATGTGTATCCCAGACAGGGCGTAGTGTAGGCGGTTCACGTAAAGTTAGTAGACTTCAATGGATAGACGACATGGATAACGCATTGGTAGATGGGTTGGTGGAACAGGTCAACCTAGGACTTAAAAGTGACATTGGATTTAAACCCAAAGCATACAAAGCCACGATTAAAGTAATCTACGATACTTGTGACATTTTGCTAGAGAACCGTCATATTTCTAATCGCTTGCGGACCCTAAAGAGGCTGTATTGGACAATAAAGGACATGCTCAACGCCTCGGGTTTTGGATGGGAAGAAAAAAACAAGATGGTTCTTGCTATAGAAGATATATGGGATGGATACATCGTTGTATAATGTTTACATATATATGCTTTTAAAGTTTGTACAGTCTTATTTTACAAAATTGATGAAAACATTCTTTTTTTGTGTGTACAGACACACCCCTACGCTAAACGGGTGTGAGGTAAACATATTGAAAGATGGGATGGCCTCGCGTTCATGTTTGGCAATGATTGTGCCCACAGTGAATTTGCTAGTACGGCATATTCTTCTCCGATATCAGAAAAACGGCGTGGCCATAACGAGTTCAACTCTGACAATGACTCGGATGAGGGGGCTTTCCAGACAGTACATTTGTCATCCTCTGACGAGGACAACCAGAGGCCCCCTCCCGAAGTTCAAGGTGGTGATGAATCCTTATCAAATCGGGCAAAACATGCTAACAAAAGCCCAATGGAAGCCACTTCAGGTTCTCGTCATAGCCGCATAGAGGGGAGTGAGATAAGCCATGGACGGAGGTGCAGGCCGAGTGAACATATTGGCGAGAAGATGGGAGAAGTGGCTGAAGCCATTAACAACCTGACCATTACATTGGGTCAGGAAAAAAGCATGACGCGCGTTCAGCGGTTGCTAGGTATCTTAGAAGAGGTGGATGATCTTTCACATGAAGACCAACTCCGTGCTGCAAGGTTCTTGCAGACTGATTTAGTCAGTGCAGGGTATTTTATAAAGATGGGTCATGAACGCAAGAAGGAATGGATAAAAAAAAGTGATCCTTCCTCATTGTGGCACGAATTGAGAATGGGGCACGTGGTTCATATCACTTGACTGTTTATATTTGGAGTATGTGTTTTTTGGATGGTTTGTTGTATGTGTTTTTTGGATGGTTTGTTGTATGTGTTTTTTTAGATGGTTTGCTGTATTAACTGTTTTTTTGTACGAGTCTGTTATGGCTCGATTTGCATTTGTTAACTTTAATCTGCTGTGATGATACATTTGCTGCTGGAGCAGCACTGCTGATGTTGCACTAGATGGACTGTTCTATTTACAAATTCAGAAGCTATTACCGTCATACTGTTGATACTACTTGCAGGTTGGAACTGTAGACTTATACAAAATTTCTGTACCAATCTCCCTATCTTTTTTTGATAGTGGAGATGCATCACAATCTGGTTCTTATGTCATTGGACTCAGACAATGACCAAGACAATGATTACTTTTATGTCTTACTGATTTTTTGTCACTAACCTGATATGTCTGTATAATGCTTTTTTAGCTGATTGAGATTATTACTGTCTGCAAATTGTCTTCTGTATTAACACTATGTTATGTCTTATTTTCTGATACGCCCTAACATTCGTAATTTATTCATCTCTGCTGTACATTGGTTTTGCTGGTTACTGTTCTGAAAGTTATACTGATATACTTTTGTCATGGGTACCTGACGTGGATTAAGACATTGATACTATCGACTCTTTGGATAAATAGATAGGTAATATGGATATTTTAGAGGTTTGTTCTAGTGTTTTCTTTTTCTGATTCAAATATCAGTAATAGTCTACAGTATGGATGTTTAATTTTTGTATTTTCACTTTTCAACTTTCATAGATATTTTTATGTCAAATTGATGGACTGCATGTCTTTTTCTCATTTAAGGTCCTAACTTAATCACTACAGAGAGCATGTTGTAGACACAAATCAGCTGGGATCAAGATTAGCTGATTATGATAATGATAAGGGCCTAAACTTGAGTGAATTCAAACATTGTTTGTTACTCTACTTTTTCTGAATTTTTAAAGCTAATGTTCAGTCTGATTTGTTGAGTTTGCAAGAGCTTGGAGATTTAATAATATTGTCTTCGCTGTGAACGATTTCTGTGGCACGTTGTTGACCTGAACATTTCATTTTATTTGCAAAGGTGGCTGTGGGGATGAATTTGCAACCTGTTTCTCAAAGAAACGAAATTTTATGCCAACGTCTTCGAAAGTCTAGTAATATGGAGATTACATAGTACAAATAGAGGCAAAAGGAAAATGAATGTTTTCGTTTCGGTTTTTTTTTTTTTTTTTCTAATTCAGATGTCCTACCGATTAAGGCATTTATTAATTCTTGCAACGGAATGAAGTAAAAGTATTATGTGGTATTTGTGGGGAGGAATCCCGATATCTATGCAACATGGGATGCATGCAATATCAAGCTAACGGATTTAGTGGATGCAGACACAAGTCGTTCACGACTTTTGAAGATGCTATGAAAGCCTGGAATGAGGATCAGGTTTGTAGAATACTGTTTATTTCATACTCTCTAAAATTTTGTTAGTCAAAGCAGTGAAGATTACATCATATCATTCTCTTAGGTAGCCGAATTTTACTGTTTTCTATATCATTTAGCCTTCTTTGCCTAATCGAACAGCGTGACATACAACTGGAAGTGGGGCTGTTCGTGCATATCATCGTCCCTCAACAATGGACAGTGATGACTGTGTAGCTGCTCTCACAGATCAAACCCAAATCGACTGTAGGAATGTTCGGGAAGATGGACCTGCTGAGAGGGTGTCTGTCGCTAAAGTTGGAGACGAATCTTACATGGCTCCGCTTCTTCGTATGCTACTTGGATTGTTGATTTTTTATGCCGATATTAGGTTGTTTTGTCGATTTTAGAATATGTATAGCTGAGGAGAATGAAATAGCAAGGTTTTGTTTGTTTTTTCTTTTTTTGTTTTTTGGTAAAACATGATGGTTGGGTCCTCTGATTTTATCGTGGACTGTTTTTTCAGAGACATTCAAAAGGGGTTGGATAATCCGATCACACATTGAGATGTTGATGTTTTTGAACTATAGAATCATTTTTTTTATTATTATTTAAAGATTTTCAAATAGTGAAATATATTCACTGATATTTGATCTTCACCGTGGAAAATCGATTGATGATTAGGATAATTCACTGTTCATGAAATTGTGTCATTGGATGTGATAATGGATGAACGGTCAGGATCCTTCCAAATGGCTGGTAACCCATGTGGCGCCCATGGTCTTCGTAGTGTCGAAAAATGTTTCCCCAGCATCCAGGCACGGTTTAGAGTCTAGCTGTTGTTGATGTGTACCGTGTGTTAGATTTTTAGGACGTTGCGGCATTTTTTATGACATCCATACCATTAAACAGGTGAATCCAAGCGGGGACACTGGTAGAACGGTCATCATCCATGTACTAGAACGTGATGGACCGCAGGGATTAATCACAACAACAAGAGAGAGGCCCGCCTGAGATAGAATGTATGAGCATGTACAAATACGCTTCATAGTACACAAACTACCAATATCTATATGTATATACAATGTGTGGCCCTTATACGTCGTTTCCAAACAATGATCTGTACTATATATAAATTATATACTTGCTAGGACAATACATCCTATCCAAACATTGGTTAGTGGCACGTTTCTGATGGATGTATTCTGAATATCACCCAACATATCCATGAACAGTACCAGAATACAATGTAATACACCCAAAACATAAATCCAAACACACCCATAGAATAATAATCCGGTACAACTCTCGTATATCATATTGTCAAATGATGTCACATGAATTGGATTAGGTGAGACCCCGGATCCACCAAGATGGGTGGGGCCACTATGATTTATGTGACTACATCAAGGCCGTCCATATGTGTTAAAAATTCATTTTAAGACATGATCCAAAAAATGAAGCATATCCAAATCTCAGGTGGACCATAATATAGGAAATAGTCGTAATCTGTTATTAAAAACTTCATGGGGCCACAAAAGTTTTGGATCAAGCTGATATTTGTGTGCTCTCTTCATCCAAATCTTTGTAACCTTATGAACAGGTTGGATGGAAAATAAACATTCTGATGGCCTCATGAAGTTTTTAACGATAGGATTCAATTACTACTGTTTTTAGTGGTATAGTCCACATAAGTGTTGGTTCTGCTTCATTTTTGGGATCATTCTCTAAAATGAACTTTCAAAACAATTGGATGGCCTGGATTTAAGGCATATACATTACCGAGTCCGACAGTCAGGGGTCCCACCCACCTCAGTGGATCGGGATCTCACCTAATCCGCTCCCATTGGATAAATTGGATGAAAGGCCCGACAATATAATTGGAGCATTCACTGAGTGGGCCCCATCTTGTGATTCTCATATCCCAAAAATAGCTCTAATCCGACAATCCTAAAGTTACAAGCGTACCGAATTTTCAAATTTAAAAATTCCATGGCCTGACCTTTTGATATAAAAAGATAAATAAGTATATAATAAATGGCCTAATTTTAATTATGCGTGTATAAGTACAAAAGTATCTATATATTAGATATGTTATAATCAAATCAAACCGTCTTATGATTTTAAATGTAAAATAAATAAATAAATAAATAAGAAGAAGCCAAATTATGACTAAATCTATAAAAAGTAGCTTGACTACACAACCACCCACTCATAAAATATAATATGATTTATAAAGGAAAGATTTTATATATATTAAAAATGAAGATTTTTTTTTTTTATTATGATGATGGTCTAGTCCCTTTCATAAATAAAATAAATGTAAAAAATAAAAATATATATAATACTAAGTATCAATTTTATTAATGTGAGTGTAGATGCAAGACAATAAACTGGTAAATAAAATAAGGTAGAAAATTATCGACTGTGGTTCATTGTTCTTCTCAAATCAATGGTCTTGATCACTAGACTATGGGACTATTTGTAAGAACTAAAAACCGCAAGTATACTTGCCAGTATACTTAGGTAGCTTGTTCATCTCTTCTGCCAACATGCCACTTGTCAATAGGCTCCACCGTAAAGGTCACCCTTCTTGAAAATAAGACTGATCTGCTCACTAGTTGGGCCACACCTGTATTTTGAGTACGAATGTTTGTTTTTGGATTGATTCCAATAGTGTGGACTACCCGATTATCAGATTCGCCTGATTTTTTGTGGAACTTAATCTTCGTGGTGGGGCCCACATTTTTAATGGTATTGATTTCCTACTAAGTTTCATATCGATGGAGAAGATGGTGCGGTACCACAAGTTGTGGTACCTTTCCTATAGTTGTTCAGTTCTCGAGTATTTTTTGGGACCCGGATTGCCTGCATGCCCGACTCCGGAATATTCCTGCAGCCCTAAGCTCTGTGGGGCCACACAATATCGACACTGTTCATATATTTAACCAACTCATTTTAGCATCTAAATCTCAAGTGGACCATACCACACGAAACAGTAGGAAAATCGAAACCTTCATGGGGCCCACCGTGATGTTTATCTTCCATCCAACCCGTTCATAAGGTGATCGAACCTGGATGAAGCGAAATGAAGTTTATCAGCTTGATCCAGAACTTATCTGCCCCAGAAAATCTTTAATGGTTGGAGTTCATTTCCTAATGTTTCGTGTGGTGTGGTCCACTTGAGCTTTTGATACGCATGATGCTTGGTCTCGTGGCCTAAAATGAGCTGGTGAGACAGATGAACGGAGTAGATATAATACATACATCACAGTGGGACCCATTATATTCACATACTTATGTATTTGATTGATGCTCTGGCAATGGGTGATGGATGATACGCAGGCACTTAAAAATTGCACACTTCAAGTAATCAAAATCTGTCCAAATTAAACGTCTTAGTGTAGATTCATCATCCACCCCAAAAAAATAAGATTCTTTCATTATTTGACCATTGGATTTGTGGAAGTAAATTGTACGGTTAAAAATGAAAATTATCAGATAGTCCATTTTCAAAAACAAAAGACCATGAATCAGAGGTTGTGATTTCTCAGCCAATCTGATCCTGGGACTGTGACTACAACGGGTCCCTCAATTCAGTCCGTATATGCATGCCACGTGTACAATTTCTGAGTGCTCGAGTATCAACCGTCATACACTGCCAGGTAATGAGAAATGCCATTCCCCACATATAATCACCGTCCAACAATGAGTGGGCCATTGTTTCGTCACGTTGATTTACCATACAGAAACTTCTTTGGATTTTTTAAAGCAGCTGATAGATATGTTGCCCCACACATCCCATCACCGTACAATCGAAAAGGCTACTGTAACTCAAGTACGCATTCTGGGTGCGTGCGTCTACTGCTGATATAGGGTTTAAAAATTTATGATCATCAGATCCACCCCGTCCATCAGGTGTGCCACGCCAAGTTTGCCCTGATCCCAAAAAATCAGGATGATCTAAATCTAAGGTAGACCACACCATAGAAAAAGTATAAAATCACGTCTGGTTAGTTTAATAACGCCATTTTTGGCCGTACATCTGTCCAGTGAGGCACGTTGGATGAATGGATTGGATGGAATAAAACCCATCGTAGGCCCGACAAACAACTAATAGGGAGCGTCCCCCTCCCATCTAGATGATCCCTATGATGTGGGCAACCTGGGTTTTGAGTGGGCCATCCATGTGGGCCCCAGAAAAAAATAAATAAATTGATGCGGTAAAACGTCTTCACGTAGTTGAATAGAAGAATAATCCCATATAATTCGCGTGTATCATAGTCAAATGATGTCACATGAATTCGATAAAGGGGCCGACAATCGATTCTTAGCATCCACTGGGTGGGCCCCACCTTCCATTCTCATGGCCCAAAAATAGCTCTAATGCGACAGCCCTAAAGTTACAAACACACCCGATTTTCAAATTTTAAAATTCTGCGGCCGACTAGTATCGAAACTGGAATCAGGTATACCCAGGTCTTCGTTACACGCAGGATGTTGTGTCAATCGAGTCCGTCCATCCAGTTTGTCCTACTTTGAACGGAACGGATGATGGTTCAAAACATACATGCTACAGCTAGGGGTGTACATTGAGTTGAACCGAGTCAAGTTGAAGTGACCTCGGCTTGGTCCTCCAACCTGACTGGCCAGCTCAGCTCGGTTGGGTCAGTAGCTCCGACTGGTTCAAGCTGAGTTCGAGCCAAGATCGCGCTAAGCTTACCTATGTAGCAGAACACTTGAACCATAGCTTCCAAATTCTACTTTACGGGATATAGCAGCAATGATTTTCAATATATTTTATCAAACACTTTCTAAATAACTTAAAAACTAGGAAAAAAGAATATTTATTTCATATACATACCTTCCTACCATCAACCATGCCGCCGCCACCACACTTCGTTAAGTTGAGTCATTTCATCAAACACTTGGTGAGCAACATCAATATCAAAGTAACTAAGCCACTAAACTTGCTCTATCCAAGTTCGATTTGCTTGATTCAATCCGGGTTGGTTTGAGCTAGGGCGAGCTCGAATTCATTTTTGAGTTAAAAAAATCAGCTCGAACTGCTTCGAACCGAATGGAATCGAGCTTTTTCGAGTTGAGTCGAGAAAACTAACCCAAAATAGCTCGGTCCGTGTACACCCTGGCTACGGCACACGGATTGTGTATGGAGTAAACTGTGGGAGCGCACCAGGATATATGTGTCTTATCCATGCCGTCCATCTGTTTTTTCAGATCATTTTAGACCTAAGCCCAAAATTGAAGCATATCCGACTCTTAATTGACCACAGCACAGGAAACAGTTGGAATTAAAATGCCAACCATTAAAAACTTCTTGGAGGTACAGAAGTTTTGGATCAAGCTTATATTTGTGTTTTCCCTTCATCCATGTCTTTGTGACATTATGAACAGACTGGATGACAAATAAACATCATTGTGAGCCCTAGGAAGGTTTCAACGGTGGAAGCCATTGTCCCCACTGGTTCTCCTGGTGCGATCCACTTTAGCTTTGGATATGTTCGAATTTTGGATGGGGCGGATGACACATATACATCACTATGGGCCCCACAGAGTTTTCTCAGTACCCTATATCCCACCTACGGTTTATTTTAGTCCCTATTTGGATCCGTCATACTCCATCACGTCGGCTAAGCAATCCTAGCCAACTGTTGGATTAGAATTGAAGCCAACCAACAGTCAACATTCAACGATGAAATTTTCCTCCAATCTGTGGCTAGGATCATCCGACCAATGTGTGTTTCAGAATCTAATCTATCCACGGTGGAGCACGACAGATGAGCGGTCAGGATCTCATAGATATATGCCACGTCTACAATATCGAGTGCGTGGTAGATATCAGTCCTTGGCGCTACTCCGTCCATGTGGCATAGTTTTACGTCGATCCAGACCGTCCAAGTCCGTGAACCAATCTTGGATGGAGCGTAGCCAAAACATTAAAACAACAAGATGGATTAAACTTTTGCTTTTGCCCCTCGAATTCTCACCGCTCACTATTCTACTTTCAAACGTTCATTTAATACCCATCAATCGAATGGTCAAGATTTCCTGATCAGTGTCATTTTAGAGGTATGATCCACCTACAACGTGCCCCACCATTTGGATGGTCTGGATAGTAGAAGTACATGAATCCCACATGGTCATGTATGAGTCACTACATTCACGTGAGAGAAGCGCAAGCAATAAATTCGGAAACAGAAAATATTCAAAAAAGAAATAAAAAACAAATCGTGCATTGAATGTAAGCTTTGATATCAACGTTCAGATTCTCGTGAGTATACATTCATTTCCTACCGACACTGATACAAACGAGTGTACAGAACTGCAGATACATCACCATCTCATGCCCCACCTCCTCCATTGCGGCTCCTCTAATCATAGTCCACTGAAGAGAATCCACAATATGTTAATCCTGACCATCCAATTCGATCCCGTATCCCACAGTAGAAAATCCACTAAAGGGTTAGTCCTAACCGTCCAATTCAAGCCATTTGAGAAACGCTTGATAGTTCACATTCCAAGTGAGAAAGTACATTAATCAGGGCAGGGAAATACTCTTGGCGAGCCATCCATGGGAGTACCCATCAGATCGACTGACCGCAGCATCCGGTACATCGAGATTGACCTAAAAGCTACTCCATGCTAATCTACAATCCTTCTACGCTTCGTTTCCATGTGGAAATAGAAAATTTAATATTTTACCAATAATGCCCCTTAAAATAATAAAAAATTTCAAAACCAACCCAACCCAGCTTTTCAAGGCAATCATACCGAATAACCGTCTCCCGAGCTTCGCACGTAAGATCAAACCGCTCTGAAACGTGCGGGGTGCAACCCCAACGACGGCGTTATAACGGCGTTTGCATGGCCTTGGCAACTCAAAACACGTAATAGCTTCCAACAGCTCTTCCCTTCAGGCTCCCTACTAACGGAAACCGTCTGCCGTCTGTTACACTCTGGTGTGGCGATTATCGAGCCCGGCGGGCTCCGCCGCCTCAATCGGCTCCGTATATCGTTCATCTCCATCTTGACCGGCGGTGCAGTCACCGATCCAAACATCAGAAAATACCATTTCGGCCTCGAAACCTTCTGCGGCGAGAAATCGCCGTCTCCGTTACACTTACTACCTGATACCCGTTTCGGCATTGGCGTCGACGGTGTGGTTGAACCCGATACCCGTTCCAATTTCTGATAATCGGCCGAAAAGCTATGCCTCGCTGCATGAGGCCCATGCGATACATCCAACAGCTTCGATCGCATATGAAAAGTGGGCCAGGGCTGATTTCCTTCGATGGTTTTACATAGAATTGGATTGTTGTACGGAAGAATCTTGCCACCGAAGAAAATATCATCCGCAGCGCACATCTCTGAGTTGAAATCATTGAAGAATTCGAAGAATTCTTGATTTTGAGTACTTCTATCTTTGCCGGTTGTGATGTTTCTGCATTTTTTAGTAGCCGTGATCAAGGAGCGCGATTCATCATGCTGGGGTCCGGCGAAAGATAGTAATCCTTCTCTTTGAAAAACCATCTTGTTGGGATTTTCTTCTGAGAGAAATGGTTTTTTCTTTTTCTTTTTTTCTTTTTGGTGGGGAAGAGAAGGGTTATATAGAGAAGGGTTAGATTGGGAAGAGGGGAGGGGTATTTTGGGAACTGGGTGTCTAAATTTTATTTGCAGTATGAGAAGGGTTGGGGAGAATTTTGGGATTTTGGTGTTGTTTCTTATATTTCTCTTTGATTTTTCTAAGCTTTATGGATTCTAGAAGGGTACAGAAGAAAAAGGACAGGAGATGATGATGAGGAAATTATACGTCGGCCCACCCGAGGATATGTACAGCATACTCGAGTTTGAATTTTTTATGAGTGCAGCTTGTGATCTGGTGATCCAGGCCATTGATCTGTTGGATACTACTATTGATGGGCCATGCATCTAAATTTTCTTACTGGGACAATCCTAACCTTTTGAATTTGGCCCACAAAACTGGGCCGTTAAATAGGACCGTGATTTGTGGCCAGGATATTTGAATCAGCGAGGTTTCAGGATAGAAGTGGCCTGGCCTGGATCAGTGAAAAATGAGAGGCCGAGTATTTGTTCATATCCTCGGGTTAGATCATTAATTTGTGGGGCCCAGTGATACAGATTCCAGATCTTTAATTTGTTGGGCCACAGAATGGATTAAGCATACCCCAAAAATCTCCCAAATGGGTAGATCCTACAGACCTTCTTTGGCTCATTTTCTATTGAATATGAAATATTGTATTATTTCTCTTCTTAACCGTCTATATTCTATGCTATGAATTGAAAGGTTTGGATTGTCCCATGGAGGAAATCGTTTTTTGGTGTATGATCAATCTATAGTAAGAGTCAACAGACCAATGATCTGGATCACTGAACCAAGGGCCCTACTTATCCAAACTGCAGCCCGAGTGTGCTGTAAATATCCTCGGGCCAATTAAAGATCCTCTAATTCCACCTTGATGGGGTGAAAAATGAGTTTTGGGCCACTTATTTCATGTGGTTTGCAGTGATTTTAAGGTTCAATAGACGGCTGCTTTGTTGTTTATTGAGTACACACTAACCCATTAGTGTTAAAACGTTCCAATGGCCCTTTAATTAATATCTTATTTTATTTGTGCCTTTTGAGCAAAAGAGGCATTGTCTGCCACTCAAGTAAAAGTAGGATGATCCTACCCGTTCACGTTGGCACTGTACACGTGGCAACACGTAGGCCCCTCTAAACCGTCCGATTTTTTGGACATGTTGAGATAAATGCCATGGACTATTAGGCATGCTTAGTCAGTTTTCGTAAATGCCTGATTGCTAGCCATCAAATGGACAGCGGTTAGCCATCAGTTCAGATTGACCAAAAAATTGCCCTTTATGAGATGTGGTTTGGATGGTTTGGATTAGTTACACGTGTGGCATATGTATATTGCTTGCTGGCGCATGTGGACTATGGCCGTATCCAATAGTCCCTTCTAGAATAATTGACCTAACCGGGAACTTTGAAATGCTATTTAGAAGGACTTTCGCAGCAAGTTCCTGCACTGGGGTCTTAGGTGGGGCCCACCTTGATGTTTTCGAGAAATCTACCACGTCCATGCGTTTTGTGAGATCATTTAAAGATATAAAGCCAAAAATAAGCCAAGTCCAATAATCAAGTGACCTCCAAAAGTGAGGATTTAACGTTTACAGTTGAAATATTTGTGGGGCCAAAAAAGTTTTCAAATAGGCTAATATTTATGTTTTCAGTTTATCCAAGCAATAATGATGTTATGAACGGTATGGATGGCATGAAAACATCACTTTCTACTCCAGGGAGATTTCAACGGTAGGAATTTCCCTACCTAACTTTTCCTTAAAAGACAATTGTATCCGGGTCATTTTTAACATCATGTCCTAAAATGATCTCAAAAAATGAATAGACGTGATGGATCTCTCGTAAACATCACGGTGGGCCCCACCTAAGTTCACAGCACAGGAACTTCATGCCAAAGGACGAGGATTTCCTACAACGGACACGGATTTCCGTGTCCTGTTTAAAACCTACCAGGGACACGGAAATCCGCGTCCTATACAGAACCTACAATGGACACGGATTTCCTGCAAAAGGACGGACGCCGTATTTAGAACCTACTACGGACGCGGATTTCCTGCAAAAGGACGGACGCATTAAGGTCCTGCGCTGAAAAATTAGGTGGGGTCTACTGTGATGTTTTTGATAAATCCACCCCGTCCATCCGTTTTTTGAGATCATTTTAGGACCTGGCAAAAAAAAATGAGTAGGATCCAATACACAAATGGGCCGCACTAAAGGAAAATGTGGGTAGAGAAATTCTTACCATTGAAACCTCCCCGGGTTAACAGCGATTTTTATATGCCATCCATACCGTTCATGATGTCATTAATGCTGGAATGAAATGAAAACAAAAATATTAAAATATTATCTTGATTAAAAACTTCTGTGGCCCCAGAAATATTTCACCTGTGGACGTTCAATCCTCACGTTTGAGGCTCACTTGAATATTGGATTTTGGATCATTTTTCGTTTCATGTTGTAAAACGCTCTGTCAAAACGGATGGATGGGGTGGATTTTCCACAAACATCACGGTGGCACCCACACAGGCTCCCAGCACAGTGACTACCTGCCAAAGGCTTTGGCAGGGAATCCGCGTACGTTTACAACAGCCAAAACTCTGACTTCCACCATCAAATGGGACGCGGATTGCGTCCAACCCCCGCCCGTCCCTACCCACGAACGGGCAGTTCTGTTGGCGGCCCTACCTGATGTATCTGATGTATCTGTTTATCTAAATCATTCACCTCTTATGTCAGATCATTTTAAGATATGTACATAAAAATATAGCAGATCCAACTCTCAAGTGGACCACACCAAAGATGACTGTTGCATTTAATGTTCCGTGCTTTTAATGCAATCAAGCTTATTATTTGGTGTGGTCTACTTAAGTTTTTTATCTATCTTATTTTTGTTTAATTAACTTAAAATGAAGTGAGAAAATGGATGGACGGTGTGGATATACCGATACATCATGGTGGGGGCACCCAAAGAACTGCCTGTTGGTGGCCAGATACAGGCGCGGTAGGACGCAATCCGCGTCCCGTCAAATGCTGCACTGGAAGCGTTTTGCGTCCTGCCCCGCTTGACAGAGACAGGCAGGGGCTCCGTGGGGCCCAATTGATTTTATCCATGCCATCCATCCATTTTTCCATAACAATTTAAACCATGAGCCTAAAAATGAATTAGACCCAAAGCTCAATTAGACCACACCAAATGAAGCAGCAGTGATAATGACTCCCACCGTTGAAATCTTCTTAGGAGATACCGTGATGTTTACCTGCTATTCAACAAATATCAGCTTGATCCAAAACTTTTGAAGCTCATAAGAAGTTTTTAATGATGCGTGTTCAATTCCCGGTGTGTGGTCTATTTGATCCTTGGATCTGCCTGATTTTATGTCTAATACTTTCAAATGATCTGAAAAAATTGAATGGATGGTGTGGATAAAACCCATACATTATGGTGGGCCTTACAGAGCTCTGCCCAGCAGGTTACCCTCCAGGTAGGGGCAGGACAGAAGCTACTTACATTCGACACCCGATGGACTTACAAAGAATATATGAAATTAAAGCTAATGGAAAGGTTGTAGACTTTCTAGATAAAGTTACAGAGTCCAGGAAGAACATTCCTAAATAAGGGGAACTCCGTGAATATATGCTTGGAAATCTTCAAAGATACACAGGGAACGAATCTGGGAATGGAGATGTCCGTGACAATTCCTCTCCATCCATCTCTTTTGGCGGTGGAGACTAGTCGTCTCCCACTGGGAGACTGCCTGCCTCTCTCTAATGTACTTCCCTCTTGACATATGGCCGTAGATATAGCTTAATGAAATGAAGCTTAGCTTCCCATTTTGTTTATCATTATATCACTAATTGTGTGTATATATAAATAGGGTAGCATATAAAGATCAGTGTTTCTATTAATTTTTCTTGTAGGATATTATTCAGTGTGGGATTTTTTGTATGGATACAAGATAAATAAGTTTTGTATTCTCGTTTTTCTTGTTTATAATGAAAAAGAAAGCTCTTTGTTATTATCTCATGGAGAATATATTAGCGAACCAAATGAATCATTGGGCCTTTTGTATCTTTTTTTGCTTTGTACCTTTTGACTTTTATTTAGCTATTTTCTTTTATGTTTTGGTCTAACTAATATTGATAATGCGAGCATTTCTACGTAACAATTGGTATTAGAGCATGTGTTTGAGAAACATTTTAGCATAATATCAATGTTGGTGTTTGTTTTGTAATTGTGTTTCTGATGGCTGGATCAAGTTTAATCAAATTTGAAGTACTTAAGTTTAAGGATTCAATTACACATTATGAAAACTGAAGATGAATATGGTATTAGTGAAGGAAGGTTGTGTAATTGCGATTTAAGGAAATTAAAAGAAGTTTGAAGAGATGAAAGACGAGATATTTAAGAATAAAAATCAATTAACTATGGCGGACATTCTTCTTGATTTAGATGATTTAGTTTTATTGAATGTGTTCGATCAAACTCTTGCAAAAAGTTTGTGGGACAAATTACGAAATTTATAAGAAGGGAAATTGATATCAAACAAGATATTTTAATGACGGCAACTGTATAACTTGAATATGAATTAATGGTCTTCTTTACAAGAATATTTTAATGAATTTAATAGCCTGATTAGCAAATTGGTTGCGGTCAATGTGAAAATTGACGATGAAGAAAATGTCGCATTTTGCTTTGTTCGATGCTAGATTCATGGGATGGTTTGATTATGAATCTTAATAACGGTCCAGATCTCACTATGGAGTTAGCCATATCCATGTTGCTTACTGAAGAATCTTACAGAGAACCACATGAAGAATATGTTGGTGATGTTATGATGGTCAGAGAAAAATATACTGAAAATGGTATCGATGGGAGAGATTTTATTTTTATTTTTATTTTTATTTTTTTGGTTAACTGGTATAGTACTCCCCACTGTCAATTCACATTCACTGTTAGCCACCCCCACTAGGGATTATACTAGAAGATATCTAAGTCATAAGGGCACAAAATAGGTAAGTATTAGAATTGCGAAAAGAATAGCCACTTACAGAAAAATTGTAGACTCAGGAAGATTACAACTCTGATTCGCATGATAATAGCATCAGATTCAAAGGGATCCCAAGAAAATCTAAGCTAGAAAAATAATTCATCCGAGGACGGAAAAGTGTTGTCTCCAATGATTCCACGAGAGAATCTTGTTGAATATGAATTATTGCATGTTTACCCACAATTGTTTATTGATTTTATACGTATAGGTGTGTTAAGTTGATCTAATTATGTGTATTTTTCTATGCAATGTGATTTGGACAACTAAAATATATATATTAAAAAAAAGTGATTAAAGTAATTATTTAAAGCTCAAAGAATGATCAAACAGAGGATTAGATGCTTGGAGTATAATATTGAAAAATTCAAGTACCAAAGATCCAATAAAATTAACTACTAAAGATGGAGAAAATTTTTCAATATGAAAATTCACACAATCAAATAACAAAAATAACATATTGTTCGGTCTCCCCTAAGGCAAATTCGATCCGATCGAAAATGCCAATAATAGTTCAGCAACAAACAGTAGATTTTCAAAGTAAATTTTGGCTCAATCAAAGGACTATTCGGTGCGACTAAAGTGATTTTGGTACAACTAAAAGGTGGTTCAACTACTGAAAGGAGACAGAGAGTTTAATGAAGACCCTCGGGTGCCTGCACACAAAACAAATAAAGAAGACACTGACTAATGCAAAGGACCCTCCAATGCCAAAGTCAGGGATCTGGGTCTTTGTAGAAACAGTCTAAGAGGAAAGGAGTTATCAGTGTGTAAAAGTTTGTGTGTCCCTTTCATCGTTGGAGGTCTTCTCTATTTATAATAGAGGGAAGATCACATCGTGAACAATCTTTTTTGTTTGACATATAAGTATCATACTCGAATTAGAACTCATATCATATCGAAGACTTCCTGGGTTGATCTTTGAGATCTCTGAGATTCTGAGGCTATCCCCTGGGATCTCCAGAGAGATCTTCGGGTAGTTTACTTAGATAAAATTGAAAGTCAATTGGAAGTCGATAAATCCGTCTGACCCGCAGATAAGGTTGGACAATAGAGGTAGCGCCACCTCAGAGGTGGACAAGGTCAAGCTATCGGGAGGTCGGCGTCGTTCCGATGATAATACCGACCAAGTAAGCTTATGATGTCCTTGTGATGATAACTTCAGTAGCCCTTAATTAGCTTCCTTCGTCAGGATTGACAACCCTATTAAGTTGTCCTTCTAGGAAGCCTGTTAAAGGTCACGCCGACCTATAGTTGTGGTAACCTATGGTTGTGCCGACCTATGGTTATCTCGGATCTAACCTTAATTATACTCCGAGTAATTGACCCATTGATTCATACTTGTTGTTGGTTCGACCTTCTCTCATGGATCGACTCATTTTTTTCCCCATAACAATAACGGGAAATTTGCGACTGTATGACCCATTTATGGCCCTATTTACGAGACCAAGCCCACCTTATTTTCCCTTGCGAGAATACGCCCCAGCTGTACGGATGGCTTGCCAAAGGTCGAAAATGCCCCTGCTTGTTCCTTCAAGCGGATAGGTGGTGCTCGAAGACGAGCGCTGACACTCCTTGAACTCCGAGTTGTACGAACAGTTCAAAAGATATCAAAGTTACATGGGCCCCAAAGTTACGTATTTATTATATCCACAACGTTCATCCATATTTCAAGATCATTTTGGAACATTATCCAAGCAAAAAAAATCATATCCAAAGAGCAACTGGACCACACCACAAAGAGCAGCAAAAAATTGATTTTCACCGTGGAAACTTTTGTAGGGCCCACCATAACATTTATTTTCCATCCAATCTATTCATAATGTCACAAAGACCTGGATGAAGAGGAAAAACAAATTTTGTAATGATCCAAAACTTCTGGGACCCCTAAAAGGGTTTTAATGGTAGACGTTCAATCTTCCACTGCCTTTTATAGTGTGGTCCACTTGATAGTTAAATCTATCTTATTTTTCTTCCCAAGCGTTAGTACGAGTTCTCCAAATAGATGGATGGTTTGGATATAACACATACCTCATAAAAAGACCCACAAAGGCGGTAGGGATTACAACAGGGGAAAAAAAGCCTGGTATCTATGGCTACGAATTATAACCGTAGAGATAACCGCAACCAATGCTTTTTCAATATGTCCTCTACTATGCATCGAAGGTCTTTCGATAAGTACTTCGATATATCAAATGTCTTTCGATTAATCGAAAAAGGTCCAAAATTGTCCAGCAACTTTACATAAAAAATCCTGTAATTTTCGATTAATCGAAGTGTATTCGATATGTATTGAAGATATAGCTACAGATTATAGCCGTAGCCATAACTGCAATCCGTAAAAGTCTATGCAAATTTTTTTATTTTTTTATTTTTTATTTTTTACATGGAGAACTTTATTCTACCTACAATTTTCTCTAATACATATTTATATAAATATGTATATATAAGCATATAAAAAAAAATTCTCTCTTTTTTTCATTTATTTCTCTATTCATTTAACAAGAATATCTTCTAAACCAAAATTAGTTACTTGATGTACCCTATATGATTTTGGGGTAGGAGAAGATACTTTAGCCAACTAACCTAGTTATTTTCCAAGATTCCATCAGGTCGATGGTTGAAAATCCATTTCATTCACTTTGTGGTCAATTTCAATCAGTTTGTGGTCATTTCCATGCATTTCACCGTCAATTCCCTCCACTTCACGGACAATTCCATGCATTTCACGGTCATCCCAAACTATTCCGTGTTGATTCACGGTCATTTCGAGGCATTTCACGGTCAATTCCCTTCACTTCACGGTCATTTGCATGCATTTCACGGTCAATTCGCATCAATTCATGATCATTCCCATGCACTTCACGGTCATCCCAAACTATTCCGTGTTGATTCACGATCGTTTCGAGGCATTTCGCGGTCAATTCCCTTCACTTCACGATCATTTGCATGCATGAATTGACTGCGAAATGCCTCAAACAACCGTGAATCAACACTAATTGTTTGGATGACCGTGAAGTGCATGGGAATGATCATGGTTTGAAAGTGAATTGCCGCGAAATGCATGCAAATGACCGTAAAGTGAAGGGAATTGACCGCGAAATGCCTCAAACGACCGTGAATCAACACGGAATTGTTTGGGACGATCATGAAGGGCATGGGAGTGATCATGGTTTGAAGCGAATTGACTGCGAAAGGGATGCAAAGCAACGTGAAGTGAAGGGAATTGACCGAAATGCCTCAAACGACCGTGAATCAACACGGAATTGTTTGGGACGCACGTGAAATGCATGGGAATGATCATGGTTTGAAGCGATCGCCGCGAAATGCATGCAAATGATCGTGAAGTGAAGGGAATTGACACCGAAATGCCTCAAACGACCGTGAATCAACACGAAATTGTTTGGGACGATCGTGAAATGCATGGGAGTGATCATGGTTTGAAGCGAATTGCGAAATGCATGCAAATGACCGTGAAGTGAAGGGAATTGCCGGAAGTGCCTCAAACGATTGTGAATCAACACAGAATTATTTGGGACGCAGTGAAGTGCATGGGAATGATCATGGTTTGAAGCGATTTGACCGCGAAATGCATGCAACTGACCATGAAGTGAAGCGAATTGACCGCGAAATGCCTCGAAACGACCGTGAATCAACACGGAATTGTTTGGGATGACCGTGAAATGCATGGGAATGATCATGGTTTGAAGCGATTTGACCGCGAAATGCATGCAAATGACCGTGAAGTGAAGGGAATTGACCGTGAAATGCCTCAAACGACCGTAAATCAACACGAAATTGTTTGGGATGACCATGAAATGCATGGGAATGATCATGATTTGAAGCGATTTGACCGAAAATGCATGTAAATGATCGTGAAGTGAAGGGAATTGACCGCGAAATGCCTCAAACGATCGTGAATCAACACGGAATTGTTTGGGATGACCTCAAAATGCATGGGAATGATCGATTTGGCCGCGAAATGCATGCAAATGACCATGGAGTGAAGGGAATTGACCGCGAAATGCCTCAAAACGACCGTGAATCAACACGAAATTGTTTGGGACGACCGTGAAATGCATGGGAATGATCATGGTTTGAAGCGATTTGAGCGCGAAATGCATGCAAATGACCGTGAAGTGAGGGGAATTGACTGCGAAATGCCTCGAAACGACCGTGAATCAACACGGAATTGTTTGGGATGACCGTGAAATGCATGGGAATGATCATGGTTTGAAGCGATTTGACCGCGAAATGCATGCAAATGACCGTGAAGTGAAGGGAATTGACCGCGAAATGCCTCGAAACGACCGTGAAATGCATGGGAATGATCATGGTTTGAAGCGATTTGACCGCGAAATGCATGCAAATGACCGTGAAGTGAAGGAAATTGACCGCGAAATGCCTCGAAACGACCGTGAATCAACACGGAATTGTTTGGGATGACCGCGAAATGCATGGGAATGATCATGGTTTGAAGCGATTTGACGGCGAAATGCATGCAAATGACCGTGAAGTGAAGGGAATTGACCGCGAAATGCCTCGAAACGACCGTGAATCAACACGGAATTGTTTGGAATGACCGCGAAATGCATGGGAATGATCATGGTTTGAAGCGATTTGACCGCGAAATGCATGCAAATGACCGTAAAGTGAAGGGAATTGACCGCGAAATGCCTCGAAACGACCGTGAATCAACACGGAATTGTTTGGGATGACCGTGAAATGTATGGGAATGATCATGGTTTGAAGCGATTTGACCGCGAAATGCATGCAAATGACCGTGCAACTTAAGAGACTAGAAGAAGCACACTATGAACACAACTTGGATAACATTGAGTGTGTACCGACATGGGTGTGTACTAATAAGGTCACCTTAAAAAGTAAAACAAATATATATATAATAAAATAAAAAATACATAAGAAAAAAAAACGGAAAAATTACACTTCGATATATCGAATAGAACACGATATATCGAAACTCTTCGATATAATCGAAACCTAATCGATTAATGGTAGAGTAAGTTATCGATTATATCGAAATCTAGTCGATATAATAGTAGTAAGTCATCTTTACAACCGACCGATATATCGACTATTATTCGATTGATCGAAAATGGTCACAAACTGTCCAGCGACAAAATGCTTTTTAAATTGTATTATCAATATAATCGAGTAGATGTCGATATATCGGGTATCGATATATCGACTAGATTTCAATATATCGAAAATTGTCAGAAAATGTCCAACGTCGAACTGCTTTTTTAGTGCAATTATCGATTATATCTCCGATATTTTAATATATCGAAGTAATTATATATCGAGTAAATATCGATATATAAAAAATGTACCTCAATGGTCCAGCAACGAACTGCTCTTCTTTTTCATATTGCATGTGGAGGAGGTGGGCCACCATTCGCTGATCGAGAAGCTCGATTTAAATGAAGAAGGGGGAGGAGATGGTGATGGAATCGAGGGTATGTTGTTGTATGGGTCAATTGAGAATGATTGTCCATCATTATCTGGTAAAGAATCTCTATTGATCGAAATGCTCAAAGAAGGATATGATAATGGACTGGAGGATGTGATATTGCATCGGTCAATAGAGAAATCATCAGGTAAAGGATTTGAAGTGGAAGTGGACCACCATCCACCGATCGAAAGGATTAATTTGCATGAACAAGGGGTATGAGATGATGACAAACGCGAGGATATATCATTTGATGAGTCAATAGAGAGAGGGCCAGTTTCATCATCTGGTGGAGGATCTGAAGTGAAGGAGGTGGGCCACCATCTTAAAATTGAGGATATCTATTTGCATGAAGGGGGAGAAGGAGATTGTAGTGATTTAGAGGGTGTGTTATTCCATGGGTCGATAGAGAACGAACCACTATCATCATCTCAAAAAGTATT